>NC_069505.1:351109125-351134125 GCF_027579735.1 Bombina bombina | reverse complement strand
ACTTTTAGTTTCACGTTAAATTTAAACACCTTTTTCTTAAAGTGATGATAAAGTTTCCAATTTGTATAATCAGATCCGGAATGGAAACAATATTTAAGATGGACTTTAATTAATCCATTCTAGTGAAGATACTCTAACTTACTTTTTAATATAGCTGTGAAATTTGAATACCCCGCGCTCCGGCCCCCCACTTTTTTTGTGAGCTAATGATTTTAACTGTTCTCCAATCAGTGCTCTAGCCATACAGTACTCTCAGGCTTTTTTAGTGGCTAGAGTGCTGATTGGAGAACAGTTAAAACCGTTAGCACTGCGGAATCTGTTGGCGCTCTTCAAATAAATGATAATAATAATAATAGCTTTTGAAGTAGGCCCCGGAGGGCAAGGTATTTGAGTTTCATCGCTATATTAAAAAGTAAGTTAGAATATCTTCATTAGAATGGGTGAATTAAAGTCCATCTAAAATATTGTTTCTATTCCGGATCTGATTATACCAATTGGAAACTTTACCATCACTTTAACCTATATCTGTGCAGAAAAATATCTTTAACATATTTAACTGCTTCTCATTTATTTACGATTAGAACATTTTAAGTATTATGTCCCTTTAAATCATAGAAGTGGTTAGGCAAACACACCCTCCTTGGTATAAGTAAACAAATAATATACATGGAATGCACATGATTTTAATTACAACAGTCAATAAGAAGAGCATCCCTGAGGATTAACCTGCGTCCTGCTCCCACCCTTGAGTCCCCCAGGGATGCGCTTATACTTAGACCTGTCAGCGTGTGCCTGATTTAATGTTTTTGTAATAGAGCAATAAAGTTTGGAGTTTTAACTTATATCTTTATGCAGCAGCATTTGTTGGTAATTTGTATGTTGTTATTATAATTAATAATTTCATAGGTTAAAGGGACACTGACCCCAATTTTTTCTTTCATGATTCAGATAGAGCATGAAATTTTAAGCAACTTTCTAATTTACTCCTATTATCAATTTTTCTTAATTGTCTTGCTATCTTTATTTTAAAAGCAGGAATGTAAATCTTAGCAGCCAGCCCATTTTAGGTTCAGCACGATGGATAGTGCTTGCTTATTTGAGGCTTACATTTATCCACCAATAAGCAAGCATAACCCAGGTTCTCAACCAAAAATGGGCTGGCTCCTATACATCACATTCCTGCTTTTTAAATAAGGATAGCAAGAGAACAAAGAAAAAATGATAATAGGAGACAATTAGAAAATTGCTTAAAATCACATGCTCTATCTGAATCATGAAAGAAAAAAAATTGGGTTAGTGTCCCTTTAAGAAATGAAGAGGCCGGTTGTGCATATCCCAAAATGTGACAAATGTGGTATGAGATATGTGTCTGTTTTGAGGAATTTATTTTAAAATCTACTTTTACTTCCTGCAAAAGCAGTAAATCTTTGGAACTATGGGAGCAACAAATAATAAAGAAAGCAAATTATAGTTGAAACACCTATATATCACACACACAGTAATGTGCAAAATACATTAGAAAGTAAATGAGGGAAGTAATATTTTTGTAACCACATTTCTGCATCCAACATCACATACACAGCTTTTCATGCTCATTTCATTGTGGTGCACCTGGGTATAGTACACTCTACCAGGCACATTTCATCATGGCATATTTTTATGTCACTGTGGTCCTACATACACATCTCTAAGATACTTTCTCAGAGCACTGCCATCTGACACACGTCAGCTTTCTCAACTCCAGACCATTCCTAAAATGTCACCAATTGGATAGATTCTAAAGATTTATCTGCCTGGGCACAGTGAGTGAACAGCTCACCAGCCAGGTAAGGGAATACAGTCTGGCCTGTTAGTGGTGCTTGAGAGAAGAACTCTGAAACACTGATTTCACTAATACAACAAATGTTTACCTATGCTGCATTAAGGAAAAATAATAAAAGTGCACAGGCTGGAGAATACGGAATGTTCCAGATACTCCCAGGGGTACATATACTACAGGTTAAAGTGCCATAAAACATGTTGAGATCTGTGCATGTACTAAAAGGGCTAATTAAGTAAAACATTTTGCATAATTTTTTAAAAGAAAATTGCTGGCAAGTATTTAAAAATAATTTTCAAAAATAAGCAAAATTAGTTACATAGTTATGCTGTCTGGAGGAGTCTGATCCACCCCCCATTGTCAGTGTTTAGCATCAGAAACACAGGCGTATTTCACAGCAGCTAATTTGCTTCTAGGCATGCTCCAGCAGATGAGTGTGTACTTCTGCATTCTACCAAATCCAAGATGGATATAGATACAGCCATATAAGGAATTGTGTGGGGGGAGTTAGAGCTGTACAATTCAGAAACTTAAAATAAAGGGTTAATGGCGAGGCACTGGAGTACACATTTGCAGGTAAAGTAATTAAAGTACATATTATATTTTGTCTCTATCCCAACTTGTTTTATGTCCCTTTAAGAAACAAGCACCTAGATTACGAGTTTTGAGTTGCAGCTTTTAACTCTGAAAAAAGAGCAATTTCAGAGCAAAAGCACGAAAGGCACTATTGGGAGTCGTGTCAGTATTGCTATACCTCAAGCATTGTAGCCTGTAACGCAACATCAATCCTGCACTCAAAAAAAATAAAGTTTTTGTGTGGGATTTCCATAGTGCCGGTATTACAGGTTGGGCGGTCCGGCTAAAATGCTTGCGTTACAGCCTATACCAATCCATACCGCCATCTGAGAGCAGTAGTTATGGATTTTGTGTAACAAAAATGTTGCACAAAAATCATAACTAAACACCCATAAACTACCTATTAACCCCTAAACCGAAGCCCTCCCGCATCGCAAACACTATATTAAACTTATTAACCCCTAATCTGCCGCCCACCCACATCGCGGTTTTAAATAAAACAATTTTCCCTAATCTGCTGTGCACCCACATCACCAACACTATTTAAATATATTAACCCCTATTCCGCCGCTCCCCGACATCGCCGCCACTATAATAAAGTTATTAACCGCTAAACCTCCGTCCTCCCACATCTCCGCCACTAAATAAACCTATTAACCCCTAAGCTGTGGCCCCCCACATCGCAAAACACTATATTAAACTATTAACCCCTAAACCTAACAACCCCCTAACTTTAAATTAAAATTACAATATAATTCTATTTAAATAAATAAAAACTTACCTGTGAAATAAAAGTAAACCTAACATAAAACTATAAATTAACCTAACCTTACTATTCTAATAAAATAAAAAAACTACCAATTAAAATATCTAAATTACAAATTTAAAAAAACCTAACACTACGAAAAAAAAATTAAAAATCAAAATTACAACTAAAAAACAAATCCTATGAAAAATTAAAAAAAGTAAAAAAGTTTACAAAAATAATAAACACTTAAATCACGAAAAATAAAAAACACTAAGATTACACAAAATAAACAAAATTATAAAAAATAAAAACAATTACACCTACATCTTATAGCCCTATAAAAATAAAAAAAGCCTCCCCCAAAAATAAAAACACCCCATAGCCTACAGTAAACTACCAATAGCCCTTAAAAGGGCCCTTTGTAGGGCATTGCCCTAAATAATTCAGCTCTTTTACCTCTAAAAACTTACAAAGCTCCCCCAACAGTAAAACCCACCACCCAACCAACCCCCCCAAAATAAAAAACCTAACTCTAAAAAAAAAAGGCTACCCATTTGTATGGGCATTGCTCTTAAAAAGGCATTTAGCTCTTTTGCATTGCCCTTAAAAGGGCATTTAGCTCTTTTTCAAATTGCCCAAACCCTAATCTAAAAAAAAATAAAACACCCCAAAAAAAAAAAAAAAAAACCCCTAACACTAACCCCAGAAGATCTACTCACGGTTTCTGAAGTCCGGACATCCATCTCCATCCAGGCGACGAGGTCTTCATCCATCCCGGGGACGTCTTCAATCTTCATTCTGGCGCAGAGCAGAGCCATCCTGGAAGCTGATCCCATCCTGCGCGGAGCGTCCTCTTCATACGGTCACCGCCGTACACTGAAGTTGAATGCAAGGTAGCCGTTTCAAAATGGCGTCCCTTGTATTCCTATTGGCTGATTTCAGTCTTCAAATTCAAATCAGCCAATAGGATGAGAGCTACTGAAATCCTAGTGGCTGTTCAAAACAGCCAATAGGATGAGAGCTACTTAAATCCTATTGGCTGATTTGAACAGCCAATAGGATTTCAGAAGCTCTCATCCTATTGGCTGATTTGAATTTGAAGAATCAAATTAGCTAATAGGAATGCAAGGGACGCCATTTTGAAACGGCTACCTTGCATTCCACATCAGTGTACGGCGGTGACCATATGAAGAGGACGCTCTGCGCAGGATGGGATCAGCTTCCAGGATGGCTCCGCTTCGCGTCGCCGGGATGAAGATAGAAGACTCTCCTGGGATGGATGAAGACCTCGCCGCCTGGATGAAGACCTCACCCCCTGGATGTCCGGACTTCAGAAACCGTGAGTAGATCTTCTGGGGTTAGTGTTAGTTAGGGCAATGGGTAGCTAAGGTTTTTTTTTAGAGTTAGGTTTTCTATTTTAGGGGGTTGGTTGGGTAGTGGGTTTTACTGTTGGGGGGACTTTGTATTTTTTACAGGTAAAAATAGCTGATTTCATTAGGGCAATGCCTTACAAAAGTCCCTTTTAAGGGCTATTGTTAGTTTATTGTAGGCTAGGGGGTGTTTTTATTTTGGGGGGCTTTTTATTTTTATAGGGCTATTAGATTAGGTGTAATTGTTTTTATTTTTGATAATTTCGTTAATTTTTTTGTAATCTTAGTGTTTTTTATTTTTCGTGATTTTAGTGTTTATTATTTTTGGTAAACTTAGATGTTTTAAATTTTTTGTAGGATTTTTTTTTTAGTTGTAATTTAGATTTTTTACTTTTTTTTGTAGTGTTCCTTTTTTTAAAATTTGTAATTTAGATATTTAAATTGGTAGTTTTTTTTATTTTATTAGAATAGTAAGGTTAGGTTAATTTATAGTTTAATGTTAGGTTTATTTTTATTTCACAGGTAAGTTTTTATTATTTAAATAAAGTTATATTGTAATTTTAATTTAAAGTAAGGGGGGTGTTAGGTTTAAGGGTTAATATTTTAATTTAGTGTTTTGCGATGTGGGGGGGCTGGCGGTTTAGTGGTTAATAGGTTTATTTAGTGGCAGAGATGTGAGAGGCCCGAGGTTTAGGGGTTAATAACTTTATTTAGTGGTGGCGATGTCGGGGAGCTGCTGAATGGGGGTTAATAGCTTTTATTAGTGGTGGAGATGTCGGGGCAGCAGATTAGGGGTTAATAACTTTATTATAGTGGTGGCGATGTCGGAAGCAGCAGATTAGGGGTTAATAAATTTTTTAAGCGTTGGCAATGTCGGGAGCGGCAGATTAGGGGTTAATAACTTTAATTAGGTGTCGGCGATGTCGGGGCGGCAGATTAGGGGTGTTTAGACTTGGGGTTTATGTTAGGATGTTAGGTTTAAATGTAACTTTCTTTCCCCATAGACAGCAATGGGGTTGCGTTACAGCGATTTGCCATTCCGCGATCGCAGGTGTTAGTTTTCTTTCTAACACTCTATCCCCATTGATGTCTATGAGGGAAAGCATGCACGAGCACATCAAAGCAGCCCTTGGATTTTGTGCGGTATGGAGTTTAACACCACCATATCACACGCACAAGGAGGCTTTTCAGAAACTCGTAATGGCAGCGCTATGGAGAGTGAAATAAAGCAACTTTTGTTGCGTTCGTTTCGCACCCTGTTTAGTGCAAAACTCATAATCTAGGTGACTATTTTAGAACATCCTGAAAGTTAGAAATAAATATTCAAAGGCATCAGTGAATGCAGAGCTTTTGGATGTGGAAGGACAAGACCATTTTTCAATTGTCTTATTTACATTCATGCTGTGTTTGTGTTTAGCTGTAATTTTCCTTTTACTCATTTACTGTACCCACACATATTATATACCATTTTTCTCGCCATTAAATGGACTTTCTAAAGATACCATTATTTTCATCATATCTTATAATTTACTATAACAAAAAATATAAAATATGAGGAAAAATGTAAAAAAACCCCACTTTTTCTAACTTTGACCCCCAAAATCTGTTACACATCTACAACCACCAAAAAACAACCATGCTAAATAGTTTATAAATTTTATCCTGAGTTTAGAAATACCCAATGTTTACATGTTCTTTGCTTTTTTGCAAGTTATAGGGCAATAAATACAAGTAGCACTTTGCTATTTCCAAACCATTTTTTTTTTTCAAAATTAGCAATAGTTACATTTGAACGTTAATATCTGTCAGGAATCCCTGAATATTCCTTGACATGTATATATATTTGTTTAGTAGATAACCCAAAGTATTGGTCTAGGCCCATTTTGGTATATTTCATGACACCATTTCACTGCCAAAAGCGATCAAATAAAAAAAAATTGTTCACTTTTTTACAAACTTTTTCACAAACTTTAGGTTTCTCACTGAAATTATTTACAAACAGCTTGTGCAATTGTGGCACAAATGGTTGTAAATGCTTCTCTGGGATCTCCTTTTTCAGAAATAACAGACATATATGGCACTGGCATTACTTTTTGGTAATTAGAAAGCCGCTAAATGCTGCTGCGCACCACATGCCCAGCAGTGAAGGGGTTAATTAGGGAGCTTGTAGGGTTAATTTTAGCTTTAGTGTAGTGTAGTAGACAACCCAAAGTATTGATCTAGGCCCATTTAGATATATTTCATGCCACCATTTCACCGCCAAATGCAATCAAATAAAAAAAATGCTCACTTTTTCACAAACTTTAGGTTTCACACTGACATTATTTACAAACAGCTTGTGCAATTATGGCACAAATAGTTGTAAATGCTCCTCTGGGATCCCCCTTATTCAGAAATAGCAGACATATATGACTTTGGCATTGCTTTTTGGTAATTAGAAGGCTGCTAAATGCCGCTGCGCACCACACTTGTATTATGCCCAGCAGTGAAGAGGTTAATTAGGTATCTTGTAGGGTTAATTTTAGCTTTAGTTTAGAGATCAACCCCCCTCCTGACACATCCCACCCCCTGATCCCTCCCTGACCCCTCTCTTCCCTCCCCCACCCCACAATTGCCCCCGCCATCTTAAGTACTGGCAGAAAGTCTGCTAGTACTAAAATAAAAGGCTTTTTTTTTTAAATTAAAAAATAATAATACATATTCTGCTGTGTAGAATCCCCCCTTAGCCCCCTACCTCCCTGATCCCCCCAAACAGCTCTCTAACCGTCCCACTCAACCTTATTGTCCGCCATCTTGGGTACTGGCAGCTATCTGCCAGTTCCCAGTTTGCATACAAATGTAAAAAAAAAAATTTTTTAATTGTTTTATTATTTATTTTTCTGTAGTGTAGCTTCCCCCCCTCAATAACTACCCCCCACCATCTCCCAGATCCCTTAGAAAGAAAATGCCCCCCTCCTCCCCTTTCCTGTTCCATATAGTGTAGGGCGCGCTCCCGCCTCCACCACCTTGCGTGTGCCGGACCCGTGCGCTCCCGCATGTGATCCCGCCCTCCTCTGTCATCATTACCCCCAGAGATCGCCACGCACCGCCTCCCTGCAGCAGCTCCCACGATCGCACCATCCCTGGCCGATGCAGAGAGGGCTACAGAGTGGCTCTCTTTGCATCAGTGTTTGAAAAAAAGTATTGCAGTGATGCCTCAATATCAAGGCTTAACGGCAATAGCTTGACATCGGCTGGAAGCTATCAGGATCACTTCCAGCCGCTTTAAACCCCTAACATCGTACAGGGTACGTTGTTGCTCTTTTTTTTTTTTTTTTTTTATATTTTTATTGAGGTTCTTTTCAATACAAACAATCAATAATTGTCAATACATAATACAAAGTAAGGTAACGTAAATTATTTCAGAGCAGGTAACTAGAACAAAACAGATAAATGAGCAGTATGCATATTACCCACTCATTGCATGTAGTAAATACTATTTAAACAGTATACCCACCATGACATTGAAGCGGCCCCTCTTGGACCACATATTTGCTATCAACCAGACTGGACGTGGGTAAACATTATTGCTAGAGGGCCACTCGTGGACCCTAAATGAAGAACCTCTATTTTATGTTTTTCAATAGGTCTAAGATATTGTGTGACTGGTAACTGTGTTCCTTTTTTGAATTCTGGCCTCTCAACAACTAGAGTAAAGAGTAAAAATAAGCATATAAAAGTTAGAGGCTCTTTTTTAACAGTCTTTCATATGGTAAAGTTGTGGGGTAAAATATATAGCTATAGTGCAATAGATAATGAAGAATATATCTAGGGTGCGGTATAACTATTTGAATTTATTTGAATTCTAGCCTCACAGCTACTGGAAGAAAGAATAGAATAGGCATATGAGAGTGAGAGGCTCTTTTTACCAGTCTTTCGTGTGATAGAGTTGCGGGGTAAACTGTATAGGTATGTTGCAATGTATAATGAAAAATATAGTTAGGGTGCGGTATTGACGAGAAAAACCGCCTAGTTAACCCTCCTGTTAAAGGAGGTATATTATGTATGGGGGGGAGGAGGTGGTAGATTAAGTAGTTAAGGGCCAAAGGTATAAACCAGAGAGTGCACACAAATCAAAAAGAAATAAGCTAGGTATATTCTGGCCTAGTGTAGTGTCATATATTCATAGATGCCCAATTTGGAGTCTTCAGAGTTGCTCTATTGCGAACAATTTAATTCCTATGCAGCGCATACCAAGACCTCATTTTGTATGAAAAGTGCAGGACCAGCCTATCTTAAAAACATGTATTAGCAAAAAGAAATAAGCTAGGTATATTCTGGCCTAGTGTAGTGTCATATATTCATAGATGCCCAATCTGGAGTCTTCAGAGTTGCTCTATTGCGAACAATTTAATTCCTATGCAGCGCATACCAAGACCTCATTTTGTATGAAAAGTGCAGGACCAGCCTATCTTAAAAACATGTATTAGCCTGGATTTACGGTCAGGTGACTGTAGAATATTGAGTAAGAGACGTTACCAATATGAAAATGATCTCTCTCTGGGTGATCTATGCGTCTGAGATACTTGAGAAGCACCCAGCATAGTATGTGTAGATCAGTATACAATGAAAATATAGTGAGACTAGAGCTATGCTGAAAAGTGAGTAGTTATTCGCAGTCCTTCTATAAGCTGTCTCCGCCTCCCGGGCACGGGCCCTATGCCCAGGCGGCGGGCCAAACAAACAAAATAGTCTAGTGATAAATTATGAATTTATCAAGGAGCTACTCATATCTGTTGAGTTGGATGTAATTATGAATGATTAATAAAGCATTAAAAAGAAGAAAACAAACATAACTAAATCATATGGGTAAAACATAGTAACAGTCTCTAGTAGTATTATAGGATTGCTTGTAAGGGTAGGGTACAGTTGTGCATTAGCAACTAGATGCTAATCAGTAGATTCATTTCTATGTGTGAAGCTGCAGTAGTGCATAATATATATGTGAATACAAGTGCAGTATGTTAGGATTCAGGCCACGTGTCTTAATTACCAGGAGCGTAAAAAAAAAGGGGAGCCAAAGGCAGCTGTAAATAGGGCGAAAAGCTGGTTAGGCTAAATGTTGTAGGCTGCGTATGCTGAATCATGCTAAGAAGTTTTTAGTAGGGAGAAATAAACTAGTTTAAGCTTGTAAGAAAAGTGCAGCAGAGCACCAGTCATCAGATTAAACATGCAGTTATAAGTGCAATATACCACCAAATTTCTTAAGTAGAAAATTATATTGAAGGACACCCAGGTGCCACACAGCAAGGGCATCATAGTCTCAGAGGTAGAGTATGGGAATACAAAGAATATTGAGTATAAAGCTTTTTAGTAAGCAGACTGCAATCAAATCACATGGTGATGTAGAATGGCTATTGCTTCAGTTGTCTAGGAGCATTAGTGTAAAGTTGGATTCTGCATTACCGCTTATCTAGACATATGTAGAGTTAACATCAGATATGAACACAGCAATTCTAGATAACTATAGAGAGAACACAGTGAAGCATATAAGCAGAATATCATAAAGTAACAGAACTATATAAGCAACCTGTAAATATGTGCACACTAACATTAAGATTGAACAGCATTAATATGTGATGAATAACAAGTACAATCAATACTAGAAGCCCTGGGGCTAAACAAAGTAAAAAAGATGAGTCTAGCAGGCAGCTAGGTAGTGCATGATGCTTACTATACGTAGGATATGCTCTGTATGAAAACTTCAGTAAATAACTTAGCCAATGCCAATTCTAGGCCAAACAAGTACCAAGAGTTTTGAATGTCTTTGTAGTCGAACAGCATCATGGAAGGTAAGCCATCTGATCGGTAAGGGACTCCACATGTCATCCAGCTGAACCAAGCATGTCTTTAGAAAAATGGAACTGCATGTGCGGTTAGGCAACAGATCTAAGTGTGCGGCTAGAAGAGAGGCCCCGTCACTGCTGTAGATGCACTGGCTTACCCATAAGATTTAATCAGAGGTGCATACGTTCCTCTGCTGGTAATCGCCTGTGAGGTAAAGTGCCAGTGGTAAGCTAGGGCTACATCCAGCCCCAAGTAAGCCAGGAGTATCAGGGGTAAGTAAAGGGTAGGAGGCTGCCCCGTAGGCGACAGTCGTATGCGGCTCACGCTGCCGATTCCCCTTTTTACTGCTCTGGGATATGACTGTCAGCGGTACCGATGCTCTGTCTCGATAGGGCGCACCTGAGTGAGAGCCATGTAGCTCTTTAGTAGTATCTGACTCCTCGCCAACCCTCTGCTCCTCTGTGACTTCCAAGCCGCAGAGCGGTGAGAAGTGCTCTGATGCTGTTATCCAAGATGGCGACTGATGCGGCTCAACTGCAGTTTCTGATCGCCTCTTCTCGCACTCGGTCAGAACTTCTGAGGTGGCAATGTATGTGTTGCAGGGCTTGAAAGCCTCAGCTATGGTGTTCAGAAGCGCCTCATTATGGCGCTCCAAAAGTTCCACTATCTGGTTTAGAATAAGCGCAGCCATGGCTACTCACGTGTAGCGTGTTAGAAGAGAATAGAAACAGGTTCCATAAAAGTATATAATACTGCTAAGTTACCTTCAATGCAGCAAAAAGATAACCTTCCCCATGAATCTACAGGGTGGGGTAAAAAAAAAAATAAGCAAAATATGCATTAAATCCTTTAAAATTATGAGATTTTTTTTGAGCTCTGAAAGTGTGAGACTTGTCCCAGTGATAGTTGGCTCCGCCCCCTATGTTGTTGGTCTTTAACCCCTTAATGACCACTGCACTTTCTCTTGTAAGGTGTATCCAGTCCACGGATGAATCATTACTTGTGGGATATTCTCCTTCCCAACAGGAAGCTGCAAGAGGATCACCCACAGCAGAGCTGTCTATATAGCTCCTCCCCTAACTGCCACCTCCCAGTCATTCTCTTGCAGCTCTCGACAAAAAAGGAAGTAGCTAGAGAGATGTGGTGAATTAATGTAGTTTATCTTCAATCAAAAGTTTGTTATTTTCAAATGGTACCGGAGTTGTACTATTTAAGCCTCAGGCAGAAAGTTGATGAAAAGTCTGCCTGTGGTCTTTGATGATCTTAGCAGGTTGTAACTAAGATCCATTGCTGTTCTCACACATAACTGAAGAGATGGGTAACTTCAGCTGGGGGAATGGCGTGCAGGGTCTCCTGCTCTGAGGTATGTGCAGTTTTAAATTTTTCCAGAGAAATGAATATGCTAGAAAATGCTGACAATACCGGATTTATTTAAGGTAAGCCTGATTACAGTGATTTAATAACGACTGGTATCATGCTTCCTGTAAAGGGTAATATTTTTATTATTTACTCACATTACTGAATAGATATAACGTTTGCTTGAAGTGTATAAACGTTTATTACATATTGGTGATAAAACTTTATTCTGGGGCCCAGTTTTTTCCACATGGCTGTCTAGATTTTGCCTAGGGATAGTTTTTTAAGGCCCTCTCACTGTGAGTACAGGTTGGGAGGGGCCTATTTTCGCGCCTAAATGCGCATTAGTTTTTGCAGCTTGAGACATCAAGCTTCCCTGAAGGAGTCCCCTGAACATTTAGGACCTCTTTAAAGGGTTTTTGTGCCTTCCAAAGTTGCTGTATGGGCAGGTAGGGCCACAGCAGAGCTGTGGCAGTTTGTTGTGACTGTTTAAAAACGTTTATATTGTTTTTTTTATCCGGTTTTGAAACTAAGGGGTTAATCATCCATTTGCAAGTGGGTGCAATGCTCTTTCAGCCTATTATACACACTGTAAAAATTTTGTAAGATTTACTGCTTTTTTCACTGTTTTGCAGAGGAATCTGACAAGGGAGAAGATATGCCGAGTAACTCTCCCCACGTGTCAGAACCTTTGACTCCCTCTCAAGGGACGCCCGCTCAAGAGGCGCCAAGTACATCTAGCGCGCCCATAGCGTTTACCTTACAAGACATGGCGGCAGTTATGGATCATACCCTTACAGCGGTATTGTCCAAACTACCAGGGTTACAAGGAAAGCGAGACAGCTCTGGGGCTAGGAAAAATACAGAGCACTCTGACGCTTTAGTAGCTATGTCTGATATCCCCTCACAATATGCAGAAGCTGAGGAAGGAGAGCTTCTATCTGTGGGTGATTTTTCTGACTCAGGGAAGATACTTCAACCTGATTCTGATATGTCTACATTTAAATTTAAGCTTGAACACCTCCGCGTGTTGCTCAGGGAGGTTTTAGCTGCTCTGAATGACTGTGACACCATTATGGTCCCAGAGAAATTGTGTGGATTGGATAAATACTATGCAGTGCCTGTTTACACTGATGTTTTTTCCAATACCTAAGAGGTTTTCAGAAATTATTACTAAGGAATGGGATAGACCAGGTGTACCATTCTCTCCCCCTCCTGTTTTTAAAAAGATGTTTCCCATAGATGCCGCTACACGGGACTTATGGCAAACGGTCCCTAAGGTGGAGGGAGCAGTCTCTACCCTAGCTAAGCGTACAACTATCCCCGTCGAGGACAGTTGTGCTTTCCTAGATCCAATAGATAAAAAGTTAGAGGGTTACCTTAAGAAAATGTTTATTCAACAGGGTTTTATTCTCCAGCCTCTTGCATGCATTGCCCCTGTCACTGCTGCTGCGGCCTTCTGGTTTGAGTCTCTGGAAGAGGCTCTGCAGGTAGAAACCCCATTGGATGATATACTTAACAAGCTTAAAGCTCTTAAGCTAGCCAATTCATTTGTTTCTGACGCCGTTGTTCATTTAACCAAACTAACTGCTAAGAACTCAGGTTTTGCTATTCAAGCGCGTAGGGGGTTATGGCTTAAATCCTGGTAAGCTGACGTTACTTCAAAGTCTAAGCTTCTCAATATTCCCTTCAAGGGGTAGACCCTATTCGGGCCCGGACTGAAGGAGATCATTTCTGATATTACTGGAGGAAAAGGTCACGCCCTTCCTCAGGATAGGCCCAACAAATTAAGGACCAAACAGACTAATTTTCATGCCTTTCGAAACTTCAAGACTGGCACAGCATCAACTTCCTCTAATACAAAACAAGAGGGAAATTTTGCCCAGTCCAAGCCGGTCTGGAGACCTAACCAGGCTTGGAACCAAGGAAGGCAGGCCAAAAAGCCTGCTGCTGCCTCTAAGACAGCATGAAAGATCAGCCCCCGATCCGGTAACGGATCTAGTAGGGGGCAGACTTTCTCTCTTCGCCCAGGCTTGGGCAAGAGATGTCCAGGATCCCTGGGCATTGGAAATTGTGTCCCAGGGGTATCTTCTGGACTTCAAAGCTTCTTCCCCAAAAGGAAGATTTCACCTCTCACAATTATCTGCAAACCAGATAAAGAGAGAGGCATTCTTACATTGTGTTCAAGACCTCCTACTTATGGGAGTGATCCACCCAGTTCCAAGGGAGGAACAGGGGCAAGGCTTCTATTCAAATCTGTTTGTGGTTCCCAAGAAAGAGGGAACCTTAAGACCAATCTTAGATCTCAAGATCCTAAACAAATTTCTCAGGGTACCATCCTTCAAAATGGAGACTATTCGAACCATCCTACCTATGATCCAGGAGGGTCAATATATGACTACCGTGGACTTAAAGGATGCTTATTTTCACATTCCGATACACAGAGATAGATCATCATTGGTTTCTCAGGTTCGCCTTCCTAGACAGGCATTACCAGTTTGTAGCTCTTCCCTTTGGGTTAGCTACGGCACCAAGAATCTTTACGAAGGTTCTGGGGTCAATTCTGGCGGTTCTAAGGCCGCGGGGTATAGCAGTAGCCCCTTACCTAGACGACATTCTGATAGCCAGGTTGTCAAAACTTCTAAATTCCTGCCGTGTTCTTTATTTTACTTCTTGCCCTTCAGTGGCTCAGTGTATGGAAGTAATCGGTTTAATGGTAGCGGCAATGGACATAGTGCTGTTTGCCCGCCTACATCTCAGACCACTGCAACTCTGCATGCTCAGTCAGTGGAATGGGGATTACACAGATTTGTCCCCTCTACTGAATCTGGATCAAGAGACCAGGGATTCTCTTCTCTGGTGGCTATCTCTGGTCCATCTGTCCAAAGGTATGACCTTCCGCAGGCCAGATTGGACAATAGTAACATCAGATGCCAGCCTTCTGGGCTGGGGTGCAGTCTGGAACTCCCTGAAGGCTCAGGGATCATGGACTCAGGAGGAGACACTCCTTCCGATAAACATTCTGGAACTAAGAGCGATATTCAATGCTCTTCAAGCTTGGCCTCAGCTAGCTGCGGTCAGGTTCATCAGATTTCAGTCGGACAACATCACGACTGTAGCTTACATCAGCCATCAAGGGGGAACAAGGAGTTCCTTAGCAATGTTGGAGGTTTCAAAGATAATTCGATGGGCAGAGATTCACTATCTATCAGCTATCCATATCCCAGGAGTAGAGAACTGCAAGGCGAATTTTCTAAGTCGACAGACTTTTCATCCGGGGGAGTGGGAGCTCCATCCGGAGGTGTTTGCACAGTTGATTCAACTTTGGGGCAAACCAGAACTGGATCTCATGGCGTCTCATCAGAACGCCAAGCTTCCTTGTTACGGATCCAGGTCCAGGGATCCCAAGGCAGCACTGATAGATGCTCTAGCAGCGCCTTGGGCCTTCAACCTGGCTTATGTGTTTCCACCGTTTCCTCTGCTCCCTCGTCTGATTGCCAAGATCAAGCAGGAGAGAGCATCAGTGATTTTGATAGCACCTGCGTGGCCCCGCAGGACTTGGTATGCAGATCTGGTGGACATGTCATCCTTTCCACCATGGACTCTGCCTCTGAGACAGGACCTTCTACTTCAGGGTCCTTTCAACCATCCAAATCTAATTTCTCTGCGTCTGACTGCTTGGAGATTGAACGCTTGATTTTATCAAAGCGTGGTTTCTCCGAGTCGGTCATTGATTCCTTAATACAGGCGCGAAAGCCTGTCACCAGGAAAATCTATCATAAGATATGGTGTAAATATCTTCATTGGTGTGAGTCCAAGGGTTACTCTTGGAGTAAAATCAGGATTCCTAGGATATTATCTTTTCTCCAAGAAGGATTGGAGAAGGGTTTGTCAGCTAGTTCCTTAAAGGGACAGATTTCTGCTCTGTCTATTCTTTTGCACAAACGTCTGGCTGAGGTTCCAGACGTTCAGGCGTTTTGTCAGGCTTTAGTTAGAATCAAGCCTGTGTTTAAACCTGTTGCTCCGCCATGGAGTTTAAATTTATTTCTTAAGGTTCTTCAAGGGGTTCAGTTTGAACCTTTGCATTCCATAGATATCAAGCTCTTATCTTGGAAAGTTCTGTTTTTAGTAGCTATCTCCTCGGCTCGAAGAGTTTCGGAGTTATCTGCTTTACAATGTGATTCCCCTTATCTCATTTTCCATGCAGATAAGGTAGTGTTACGTACCAAACCTGGTTTTCTACCTAAGGTGGTATCTAATAAAAATATCAATCAGGAGATTGTTGTACCGTCACTGTGTCCTAATCCTTCTTCAAAGAAGGAACGTCTTTTACACAATCTTGGTAAGGTGGTTCGTGCTTTAAAGTTTTATTTACAAGCTACTAAAGATTTTCGTCAAACATCTGCATTGTTTGTTGTCTACTCTGGACAGAGGAGAGGCCAAAAGACTTCGGCAACTTCTCTTTCTTTTTGGCTAAGGAGTATAATACGCTTAGCTTATGAGACTGCTGGCCAGCAGCCTCCTGAAAGAATTACAGCTCATTCTACTAGAGCGGTAGCTTCCACATGGGCTTTTAAGAATGAGGCTTCTGTTGAACAGATTTGTAAGGCGGCGACTTGGTCTTCGCTTCATACTTTTTCTAAATTCTATAAATTTGATACTTTTGCTTCTTCGGGGGCTATTTTTGGGAGAAAGGTCTTACAGGCAGTGGTGCCTTCCGTTTAAGCGCCTGCCTTTTCCCTCCCTTCATCCGTGTCCTATAGCTTTGGTATTGGTATCCCACAAGTAATGGATGATCCGTGGACTGGATACACCTTACAAGAGAAAACAAAATTTATGCTTACCTGATAAATTTATTTCTCTTGTGGTGTATCCAGTCCACGGATCATCCATTACTTGTGGGATATTCTCCTTCCCAAAAGGAAGCTGCAAGAGGATTACCCACATCAGAGCTGTCTATATAGCTCCTCCCCTAACTGCCACCTCCCAGTCATTCGACCAAACAAGCAAGAGAAAGGAGAAACTATAGGGTACAGTGGTGACTGTAGTTTGAAAATAAAAAACACCTGCCTTAAAATGACAGTGCGGGCCGTGGACTGGATACACCACAAGAGAAATAAATTTATCAGGTAAGCATAAATTTTGTTTTCTCTTGTAAGGTGTATCCAGTCCACGGATCATCCATTACTTGTGGGATACCAATACCAAAGCTATAGGACACGGATGAAGGGAGGGACAAGGCAGGCGCTTAAACGGAAGGCACCACTGCCTGTAAGACCTTTCTCCCAAAAATAGCCCCGAAGAAGCAAAAGTATCAAATTTATAGAATTTAGAAAAAGTATGAAGCGAAGACCAAGTCGCCGCCTTACAAATCTGTTCAACAGAAGCCTCATTCTTAAAAGCCCATGTGGAAGCTACCGCTCTAGTAGAATGAGCTGTAATTCTTTCAGGAGGCTGCTGGCCAGCAGTCTCATAAGCTAAGCGTATTATACTCCTTAGCCAAAAAGAAAGAGAAGTTGCCGAAGTCTTTTGGCCTCTCCTCTGTCCAGAGTAGACAACAAACAATGCAGATGTTTGACGAAAATCTTTAGTAGCTTGTAAATAAAACTTTAAAGCACGAACCACCTTACCAAGATTGTCGAAAAGACGTTCCTTCTTTGAAGAAGGATTAGGACACAGTGACGGTACAACAATCTCCTGATTGATATTTTTATTAGATACCACATTAGGTAGAAAACCAGGTTTGGTACGTAACACTACCTTATCTGCATGGAAAATGAGATAAGGGGAATCACATTGTAAAGCAGATAACTCCAAAACTCTTCGAGCCGAGGAGATAGCTACTAAAAACAGAACTTTCCAAGATAAAAGCTTGATATCTATGGAATGCAAAGGTTCAAACGGAACCCCTTGAAGAACCTTAAGAAATAAATTTAAACTCCATGGCGGAGCAACAGGTTTAAACACAGGCTTGATTCTAACTAAAGCCTGACAAAACGCCTGAACGTCTGGAACCTCAGCCAGACGTTTGTGCAAAAGAATAGACAGAGCAGAAATCTGTCCCTTTAAGGAACTAGCTGACAAACCCTTCTCCAATCCTTCTTGGAGAAAAGATAATATCCTAGGAATCCTGACCTTACTCCAAGAGTAACCCTTGGACTCACACCAATGAAGATATTTACACCATATCTTATGATAGATTTTCCTGGTGACAGGCTTTCGCGCCTGTATTAAGGTATCAATGACCGACTCGGAGAAACCACGCTTTGATAAAATCAAGTGTTCAATCTCCAAGCAGTCAGACGCAGAGAAATTAGATTTGGATGGTTGAAAGGACCCTGAAGTAGAAGGTCCTGTCTCAGAGGCAGAGTCCATGGTGGAAAGGATGACATATCCACCAGATCTGCATACCAAGTCCTGCGTGGCCACGCAGGTGCTATCAAAATCACTGATGCTCTCTCCTGCTTGATCTTGGCAATCAGACGAGGGAGCAGAGGAAACGGTGGAAACACATAAGCCAGGTTGAAGGCCCAAGGCGCTGCTAGAGCATCTATCAGTGCTGCATTGGGATCCCTGGACCTGGATCCATAACAAGGAAGCTTGGCGTTCTGACAAGACGCCATGAGATCCAGTTCTGGTTTGCCCCAAAGTTGAATCAACTGTGCAAACACCTCCGGATGAAGCTCCCACTCCCCCGGATGAAAAGTCTGTTGACTTAGAAAATCCGCCTCCCAGTTCTCTACTCCTGGGATATGGATAGCTGATAGATGGCAAGAGTGAATCTCTGCCCATCGAATTATCTTTGAAACCTCCAACATTGCTAGGGAACTCCTTGTTCCCCCTTGATGGCTGATGTAAGCTACAGTCGTGATGTTGTTCGACTGAAATCTGATAACCTGACCGCAGCTAGCTGAGGCCAAGCTTGAAGAGCATTGAATATCGCTCTTAGTTCCAGAATGTTTATCGGAAGGAGTGTCTCCTCCTGAGTCCACGATCCCTGAGCCTTCAGGGAGTTCCAGACTGCACCCCAGCCCAGAAGGCTGGCATCTGATGTTACTATTGTCCAATCTGGCCTGCGGAAGGTCATACCTTTGGACAGATGGACCCGAGATAGCCACCAGAGAAGAGAATCCCTGGTCTCTTGATCCAGATTCAGTAGAGGGGACAAATCTGTGTAATCCCCATTCCACTGACTGAGCATGCAGAGTTGCAGTGGTCTGAGATGTAGGCGGGCAAACGGCACTATGTCCATTGCCGCTACCATTAAACCGATTACTTCCATACACTGAGCCACTGAAGGGCGAGAAGTAAAATAAAGAACACGGCAGGAATTTAGAAGTTTTGACAACCTGGCTATCAGAATGTCGTCTAGGTAAGGGGCTACTGCTATACCCCGCGGCCTTAAAAACTGCCAGAAGTGACCCCAGAACCTTCGTAAAGATTCTTGGTGCCGTAGCTAACCCAAAGGGAAGAGCTACAAACTGGTAATGCCTGTCTAGGAAGGCGAACCTGAGAAACCAATGATGATCTATCTCTGTGTATCGGAATGTGAAAATAAGCATCCTTTAAGTCCACGGTAGTCATATATTGACCCTCCTGGATCATAGGTAGGATGGTTCCAATAGTCTCCATTTTGAAGAATGGGACCCTGAGAAATTTGTTTAGGATCTTGAGATCTAAGATTGGTTTGAAGGTTCCCTCTTTCTTGGGAACCACAAACAGATTTGAATAGAAGCCTTGCCCCTGTTCCTCCCTTGGAACTGGGTGGATCACTCCCATAAGTAGGAGGTCTTGAACACAATGTAAAAATGCCTCTCTCTTTATCTGGTTTGCAGATAATTGTGAGAGGTGAAATCTTCCTTTTGGGGAAGAAGCTTTGAAGTCCAGAAGATACCCCTGGGACACAATTTCCAATGCCCAGGGATCCTGGACATCTCTTGCCCAAGCCTGGGCGAAGAGAGAAAGTCTGCCCCCTACTAGATCTGTTACCGGATCGGGGCTGATCTTTCATGCTGTCTTAGAGGCAGCAGCAGGCTTTTTGGCCTGCCTTCCTTGGTTCCAAGCCTGGTTAGGTCTCCAGACCGGATTGGACTGGGCAAAATTTCCCTCTTGTTTTGTATTAGAGGAAGTTGATGCTGTGCCAGTCTTGAAGTTTCGAAAGGCATGAAAATTAGTCTGTTTGGTCCTTAATTTGTTGGACCTATCCTGAGGAAGGGCGTGACCTTTTCCTCCAGTAATATCAGAAATGATCTCCTTCAGTCCGGGCCCGAATAGGGAAGGAATATTGAGAAGCTTAGACTTTGAAGTAACGTCAGCTGACCAGGATTTAAGCCATAACACCCTACGCGCTTGAATAGCAAAACCTGAGTTCTTAGCCGTTAGTTTGGTTAAATAAACAACGGCGTCAGAAACAAATGAATTGGCTAGCTTAAGAGCTTTAAGCTTGTCAAGTATATCATCCAATGGGGTTTCTACCTGCAGAGCCTCTTCCAGAGACTCAAACCAGAAGGCCGCAGCAGCAGTGACAGGGGCAATGCATGCAAGAGGCTGGAGAATAAAACCCTGTTGAATAAACATTTTCTTAAGGTAACCCTCTAACTTTTTATCCATTGGATCTAGGAAAGCACAACTGTCCTCGACGGGGATAGTTGTACGCTTAGCTAGGGTAGAGACTGCTCCCTCCACCTTAGGGACTGTTTGCCATAAGTCCCGTGTAGCGGCATCTATGGGAAACATCTTTTTAAAAACAGGAGGGGGAGAGAACGGTACACCTGGTCTATCCCATGCCTTAGTAATAATTTCTGAAAACCTCTTAGGTATTGGAAAAACATCAGTGTAAACAGGCACTGCATAGTATTTATCCAATCTACACAATTTCTCTGGGACCATAATGGTGTCACAGTCATTCAGAGCAGCTAAAACCTCCCTGAACAACACGCGGAGGTGTTCAAGCTTAAATTTAAATGTAGACATATCAGAATCAGGTTGAAGTATCTTCCCTGAGTCAGAAAAATCACCCACAGATAGAAGCTCTCCTTCCTCAGCTTCTGCATATTGTGAGGGGATATCAGACATAGCTACTAAAGCGTCAGAGTGCTCTGTATTTTTCCTAGCCCCAGAGCTGTCTCGCTTTCCTTGTAACCCTGGTAGTTTGGACAATACCGCTGTAAGGTATGATCCATAACTGCCGCCATGTCTTGTAAGGTAAACGCTATGGGCGCGCTAGATGTACTTGGCGCCTCTTGAGCGGGCGTCCCTTGAGAGGGAGTCAAAGGTTCTGACACGTGGGGAGAGTTACTCGCATATCTTCTCCCTTGTCAGATTCCTCTGCAAAACAGTGAAAAAAGCAGTAAATCTTACAAAATTTTTACAGTGTGTATAATAGGCTGAAAGAGCATTGCACCCACTTGCAAATGGATGATTAACCCCTTAGTTTCAAAACCGGATCAAAAAAACAATATAAACGTTTTTAAACAGTCACATCAAACGGCCACAGCTCTGCTGTGGCCCTACCTGCCCATACAGCGACTTTGGAAGTCACAAAAACCCTTTAGAGAGGTCCTAAATGTTCAGGGGACTCCTTCAGGGAAGCTGGATGTCTCAAGCTGCAAAAACGAATGCGCATTTAGGCGCGAAAATAGGCCCCTCCCAACCTGTACTCACAGTGAGAGGGCCTTAAAAAACTATCCCTAGGCAAAATCTAGACAGCCATGTGGAAAAAACTGGGCCCCAGAATAAAGTTTTATCACCAATATGTAATAAACGTTTATACACTTCAAGCAAACGTTATATCTATTCAGTAATGTGAGTAAATAATAAAAATATTACCCTTTACAGGAAGCATGATACCAGTCGTTATTAAATCACTGTAATCAGGCTTACCTTAAATAAATCCGGTATTGTCAGCATTTTCTAGCATATTCATTTCTCTAGAAAAATTTAAAACTGCACATACCTCAGAGCAGGAGACCCTGCACGCCATTCCCCCAGCTGAAGTTACCCATCTCTTCAGTTATGTGTGAGAACAGCAATGGATCTTAGTTACAACCTGCTAAGATCATCATAGACCACAGGCAGACTTTTCATCAACTTTCTGCCTGAGGCTAAAATAGTACAACTCCGGTACCATTTGAAAATAACAAACTTTTGATTGAAGATAAACTACATTAATTCACCACATCTCTCTAGCTACTTCCTTTTTTGTCGAGAGCTGCAAGAGAATGACTGGGAGGTGGCAGTTAGGGGAGGAGCTATATAGTCAGCTCTGCTGTGGGTGATCCTCTTGCAGCTTCCTGTTCGGAAGGAGAATATTCCACAAGTAATGGATCATCCGTGGACTGGATACACCTTACAAGAGAAAGTGCAGTGGTCATTAAGGGGTTAAAGACCAACAACATAGGGGCGGAGCCAACTATCACTGGGACAAGTCTCACACTTTCAGAGCTCAAAAAAAATCTCATAATTTTAAAGGATTTAATGCATATTTTGCTTATTTTTTTTTTACCCCACCCTGTAATTCATGGGAAGGTTATCTTTTTGCTGCATTGAAGGTAACTTAGCAGTATTATATACTTTTATGGAACCTGTTTCTATTCTCTTCTAACACGCTACACGTGAGTAGCCATGGCTGCGCTTATTCTAAACCAGATAGTGGAACTTTTGGAGCGCCATAATGAGGCGCTTCTGAACACCATAGCTGAGGCTTTCAAGCCCTGCAACACATACATTGCCACCTCAGAAGTTCTGACCGAGTGCGAGAAGAGGCGATCAGAAACTGCAGTTGAGCCGCATCAGTCGCCATCTTGGATAACAGCATCGAGCACTTCTCACCGCTCTGCGGCTTGGAAGTCACAGAGGAGCAGAGGGTTGGCGAGGAGTCAGATACTACTAAAGACTACATGGCTCTCACTCAGGTGCGCCCTATCGGACAGAGCATCGGTACCGCTGACAGTCATATCCCAGAGCAGTAAAAAGGGGAATCGGCAGCGTGAGCCGCATACGACTGTCGCCTACGGGGCAGCCTCCTACCCTTTACTTACCCCTGATACTCCTGGCTTACTTGGGGCTGGATGTAGCCCTAGCTTACCACTGGCACTTTACCTCACAGGCGATTACCAGCAGAGGAACGTATGCACCTCTGATTAAATCTTATGGGTAAGCCAGTGCATCTACAGCAGTGACGGGGCCTCTCTTCTAGCCGCACACTTAGATCTGTTGCCTAACCGCACATGCAGTTCCATTTTTCTAAAGACATGCTTGGTTCAGCTGGATGACATGTGGAGTCCCTTACCGATCAGATGGCTTACCTTCCATGATGCTGTTCGACTACAAAGACATTCAAAACTCTTGGTACTTGTTTGGCCTAGAATTGGCATTGGCTAAGTTTATTTACTGAAGTTTTCATACAGAGCATATCCTACGTATAGTAAGCATCATGCACTACCTAGCTGCCTGCTAGACTCATCTTTTTTACTTTGTTTAGCCCCAGGGCTTCTAGTATTGATTGTACTTGTTATTCATCACATATTAATGCTGTTCAATCTTAATGTTAGTGTGCACATATTTACAGGTTGCTTATATAGTTCTGTTACTTTATGATATTCTGCTTATATGCTTCACTGTGTTCTCTCTATAGTTATCTAGAATTGCTGTGTTCATATCTGATGTTAACTCTACATATGTCTAGATAAGCGGTAATGCAGAATCCAACTTTACACTAATGCTCCTAGACAACTGAAGCAATAGCCATTCTACATCACCATGTGATTTGATTGCAGTCTGCTTACTAAAAAGCTTTATACTCAATATTCTTTGTATTCCCATACTCTACCTCTGAGACTATGATGCCCTTGCTGTGTGGCACCTGGGTGTCCTTCAATATAATTTTCTACTTAAGAAATTTGGTGGTATATTGCACTTATAACTGCATGTTTAATCTGATGACTGGTGCTCTGCTGCACTTTTCTTACAAGCTTAAACTAGTTTATTTCTCCCTACTAAAAACTTCTTAGCATGATTCAGCATACGCAGCCTACAACATTTAGCCTAACCAGCTTTTCGCCCTATTTACAGCTCCCTTTGGCTCCCCTTTTTTTTTACGCTCCTGGTAATTAAGACACGTGGCCTGAATCCTAACATACTGCACTTGTATTCACATATATATTATGCACTACTGCAGCTTCACACATAGAAATGAATCTACTGATTAGCATCTAGTTGCTAATGCACAACTGTACCCTACCCTTACAAGCAATCCTATAATACTACTAGAGACTGTTACTATGTTTTACCCATATGATTTAGTTATGTTTGTTTTCTTCTTTTTAATGCTTTATTAATCATTCATAATTACATCCAACTCAACAGATATGAGTAGCTCCTTGATAAATTCATAATTTATCACTAGACTATTTTGTTTGTTTGGCCCGCCGCCTGGGCATAGGGCCCGTGCCCGGAGGCGGAGACAGCTTATAGAAGGACTGCGAATAACTACTCACTTTTCAGCATAGCTCTAGTCTCACTATATTTTCATTGTATACTGATCTACACATACTATGCTGGTGCTTCTCAAGTATCTCAGACGCATAGATCACCCAGAGAGAGATCATTTTCATATTGGTAACGTCTCTTACTCAATATTCTACAGTCACCTGACCGTAAATCCAGGCTAATACATGTTTTTAAGATAGGCTGGTCCTGCACTTTTCATACAAAATGAGGTCTTGGTATGCGCTGCATAGGAATTAAATTGTTCGCAATAGAGCAACTCTGAAGACTCCAGATTGGGCATCTATGAATATATTGACACTACACTAGGCCAGAATATACCTAGCTTATTTCTTTTTGCTAATACATGTTTTTAAGATAGGCTGGTCCTGCACTTTTCATACAAAATGAGGTCTTGGTATGCGCTGCATAGGAATTAAATTGTTCGCAATAGAGCAACTCTGAAGACTCCAAATTGGGCATCTATGAATATATGACACTACACTAGGCCAGAATATACCTAGCTTATTTCTTTTTGATTTGTGTGCACTCTCTGGTTTATACCTTTGGCCCTTAACTACTTAATCTACCACCTCCTCCCCCCCATACATAATATACCCCTTTAACAGGAGGGTTAACTAGGCGGTTTTTCTCGTCAATACCGCACCCTAACTATATTTTTCATTATACATTGCAACATACCTATACAGTTTACCCCGCAACTCTATCACACGAAAGACTGGTAAAAAGAGCCTCTCACTCTCATATGCCTATTCTATTCTTTCTTCCAGTAGCTGTGAGGCTAGAATTCAAATAAAT
>NC_069505.1:351005271-351109028 GCF_027579735.1 Bombina bombina | reverse complement strand
AAAACAGCTCATTCTACTAGGTCAGTTTCTACTTCCTGGGCGTTTAGGAATGAAGCTTCGGTTGACCAGATCTGCAAAGCAGCAACTTGGTCCTCTTTGCATACTTTTACTAAATTCTACCATTTTGATGTATTTTCTTCTTCTGAAGCAGTTTTTGGTAGAAAAGTACTTCAGGCAGCGGTTTCAGTTTGAATCTTCTGCTTATGTTTTTCGTTAAACTTTATTTTGGGTGTGGATTATTTTCAGCAGGAATTGGCTGTCTTTATTTTATCCCTCCCTCTCTAGTGACTCTTGTGTGGAAAGATCCACATCTTGGGTAGTCATTATCCCATACGTCACTAGCTCATGGACTCTTGCTAATTACATGAAAGAAAACATAATTTTTGTAAGAACTTACCTGATAAATTCATTTCTTTCATATTAGCAAGAGTCCATGAGGCCCGCCCTTTTTTTGTGGTGGTTATGATTTTGTATAAAGCACAATTATTCCAATTCCTTATTTTATATGCTTTCGCACTTTTTTTATCACCCCACTTCTTGGCTATTCGTTAAACTGAATTGTGGGTGTGGTGAGGGGTGTATTTATAGGCATTTTGAGGTTTGGGAAACTTTGCCCCTCCTGGTAGGAATGTATATCCCATACGTCACTAGCTCATGGACTCTTGCTAATATGAAAGAAATGAATTTATCAGGTAAGTTCTTACATAAATTATGTTTTATTCATGCATTTTGCTAAATGAACAGATGTGATATAAGCATAACAGTTTACAGTATTTGACAGTAATTATGTTTATGATTGACACAAGCTACATGTTTAATTAGAAGTCTCTTGGAAATGTTGTGGGATCGTATGTTGGCAGTAGTCAAGGTGTCAGTTTTCTGAAAACATTGTTCATGGGAACCCACGCTTTTTGTCCAGGTAGGTGGAAAAATTCCATTCGGCTTTTATAGCAAAGTGCTTCTCATGGTTGCACAAATTGGCAAAATTGTTGTTTTTTTTTTTTTTTTTGTTTTTTTTTAAATATATTTTTATTGAGGTTGTGAGCAAATATTACAACAGGTATTTGCAGATAAACAAAGATAACAGTGTGGTAAAAAGTACACTCTTAGTAAGAAAAAGAACAGAGTACACAAATAGAGCGGCAACAACTCTAGACATGCAATCTATAGAACTCTAGACAAGTTTAAATGGTCTGTCTATGCAGTATATAGCCCAAATTATTAACCTCCCTATCTATAAAATACCATGTGGGGCCAATGAATAAGGATATTGGTCTGAAATAGTATGCACCAATTTGTACAGAAAAATTATATATAGAGTTTAATAGAACCTCAGTTTTATATTATATGTCAAAGAGAGATGGTCTCCTCATTGCTATATAGATATTTATTAAATTATTTGTTCTAAAAAAGAAAAGGGGAGCAAGAGGAGGTTAGCTTTTATATTTTTGGGGGAGGGAAATTCAGCGGGCCAGAGCCGCTCGAAGTGGGATGAAGGAGAGGGGTAAAAAGGGAGGGGGGGGGGGCGGTGCAATCTAGAAGCTAAACACTTAAATGCTTTTGGGCCTTTAAAGTATGTGTATGAAGAGCAAAAAAAAAAAAAAGAAAACAAAATCTACTATCAGTGTTGCAAACAAAGGGGGGAGTCTTAAGATGTGTTCTAATTCTGTTCCTCACGTTCCAAACATAATAGCCCTATACCATGATCTAGATAATACTCACAAAAAATAATATTAAAGTAAAGATATAGAACAAGAATCGCTTCTGTGTAAATGTTAGGCTAAATGCATATGAGAAAAGGATACAAGTAACTGGTACGATGTAAACAAATGTACAGTAATACATTGGGACAATCCTGTGAGACCCATAACATAATAGCTTATTCCGTGAGACACTATATTAAGAGAAGAAGATAGTTATCGATTGTCAGGTTATCCCTGACACTACTGGAGCATCTGTTCACATATGCTATAGTACTATGCAACACAGTTCAATCATAAAGGCGGTAGCATCACATTCTGCTGCTAGTGCGCTGTACCAGGGCAGAAATGGCCACGTAAACACTCCACCTCAGGTATATATTAATGTGTATTGTGAGCACCAAAGATCCAAAATGTAAACATCCCAGGCCATTACTATCTGTCTACTTTGATTATTCAAATAAGGCCAGTGTTTAGGTCACCTCCAAGGAACTACATATGGACTAGACATGTGCGATTCGTTTCAGATTTATTCGGAAATTCGGAAAATTCAGTAAGTTCGGAGATACGGATTGATTCGAATTTCCAAATTAAAATACTTCTGAATCTACCGAATGAAATCGAATTAGCTGCCGTATCTCCAAATAAATCCGAATTAACTTGGTAAAATTCGGCATTCCCCCATAGGAAACAATGGGGCAGTTTCGGCTGAAAAAAAACCTAACACCTGCAAAAAAGCAGCGTTCAGCTCTTAACGCAGCCCCATTGTTTCCTATGGGGAAACACTAAGTCTGCACCTAACACCCTAACATGAACCCTGAGTCTAAACACCCCTAATCTAACACTTATTAACCCCTAATCTGCCGCCCCCGCTATTGCTGACCCGTGCATTACACATTTAACCCCTAATCTGCCGCTCCGGACACCGCCGCCACCTACATTATAGCTATGTACCCCTAATCTGCTGCCCCTAACACCGCCGACCCCCATATTATATTTATTAACCCCAAATCTGCCCCTCCAACGTCGCCGCAACCTAACTACATTTATTAACCCCTAATCTGCCGACCGGACCTCGCCGCTACTATAATAAATGTATTAACCCCTAAACCACCACACTCCCGCCTTGCAAACCCTATAATACATTTTATTAACCCCTAATCTGCCCCCCCCCAATGTCGCCGCAACCAAACTACAAGTACTAACCCCTAATCTGCCGACCGGACACCGCCGCCAACTACATTATAGCTATTAACCCCTAGTCTGCTGTCCCTAACATCGCCGACCCCTACATTATAGTTATTAACCCCTAATCTGCCCCCCCCCCAATGTCGCGGCAACCTAACTACAAGTATTAACCCCTAATCTGCCGACCGGACACCGCCGCCACCTACATTATAGCTATTAACCCCTAATCTGCTGTCCCTAACATCGCCGACCCCTACATTATAGTTATTAACCCCTAATCTGCCCCCCCCAACGTCGCCGCAACCTAACTACAAGTATTAACCCCTAATCTGTCGACCGGACACCGCCGCCACCTACATTATAGCTATTAACCCCTAATCTGCTGTCCCTAACATCGCCAACCCCTACATTATAGTTATTAACCCCTAATCTCCCCCCCCCAACGTCGCCGCAACCTAACTACAAGTATTAACCCCTAATCTGCCGACCAGACATCGCCGCCACTATAATAAATGTATTAACCCCTTAACCGCCGCACTCCCGCCTTGCAAACACTATAATAAATTTTATTAACCCCTAATCTGCCCTCCCTAACATCGCCGCCACCTACCTACAATTATTAACCCCTAATCTCCCGCCCCCAACGTTGCCGCTACTATAATAAAGTTATTAACCCCTAAACCTAAGTCTAACCCTAACACCCCCCTAACTTAAATATAATTTAAATAAAACGAAATAAACTTACTATAATTAAATAAATTAATCCAATTTAAAACTAAATACTTACCTGTAAAATAAACCCTAATATAGCTACAATATAACTAATAGTTACATTGTAGCTATTTTAGGATTTATATTTATTTTACAGGCAACTTTGTATTTATTTTAACTAGGTACAATAGCTATTAAATAGTTATTTACTATTTAATAGCTACCTAGTTAAAATAATTACAAAATTACCTGTAAAATAAATCCTAACCTAAGTTACAATTAAACCTAACACTACACTATCATTAAATAAATTAAATTAACTACAAGTACCTACAATTCAATACAATTAAATAAACTAAACTAAAGTACCAAAAAAAAAAAAAAACACTAAATTACAAAAAATAAAAAAATATTACAAGAATTTTAAACTAATTACAGCTAATCTAAGCCCCCTAATAAAATAACAAAGCCCCCCAAAATAAAAAAATGCCCTACCCTATACTAAATTACAAAAGTTTACAGCTCTTTTACCTTACCAGCCCTTAAAAGGGCCTTTTGCGGGGCATGCCCCAAAGAAAACAGCTCTTTTGCCTGTAAAAAACCCCCACAATACCACCCCCCAACATTACAACCCACCACCCACATACCCCTACTCTAACCCAAACACCCCTTAAATAAACCTAACACTAAGCCCCTGAAGATCTCCCTACCTTGAGTCATGTTCACCCAGCCGGGCCGAAGTCTTCATCCGATGGGGCAGAAGAGGAAATCCAGACCGGCAGAAGTCTTCATCCAAGCGGGGCAAGAAGAGGTCTTCCATCCATCAGAAAAGTACAAAAACAAACAAACACTAAATTACCAAAAGTAAAAACATATTACAAGAATTTTAAACTAATTACAGCTAATCTAAGCCCCCTAATAAAATAACAAAGCCCCCCAAAATAAAAAAATGCCCTACCCTATACTAAATTACAAAAGTTAACAGCTCTATTACCTTACCAGCCCTTAAAGGGGCCTTTTGCGGGGCATGCCCCAAAGAAAACTGCTCTTTTGCCTGTAAAAAAACACAATACCACCCCCCAACATTACAACCCACCACCCACATACCCCTACTCTAACCCAAACCGAACAAAATGAATTTACTATAATTAAATAAATTAATCCTATTTAAAACTAAATACTTACCTGTAAAATAAACCCTAATATAGCTACAATATAACTAATAGTTACATTGTACCTATTTTAGGATTTATATTTATTTTACAGGCAACTTTGTATTTATTTTAACTAGGTACAATAGCTATTAAATAGTTATTTACTATTTAATAGCTACCTAGTTAAAATAATTACAAAATTACCTGTAAAATAAATCCTAACCTAAGTTACAATTAAACCTAACACTACACTATCATTAAATAAATTAACTACAAGTAACTACAATTAAATACAATTAAATAAACTAAACTAAAGTACAAAAAGAAAACACTAAATTACAAAAAATAAAAAAATATTACAAGAATTTTAAACTAATTAAACCTAATCTAGGCCCCCTAATAAAATAACAAAGCCCCCCAAAATAAAAAAATGCCCTACCCTATACAAAATTACAAAAGTTAACAGCTCTATTACCTTACCAGCCCTTAAAAGGGCCTTTTGAGGGGCATGCCCCAAAGAAAACAGCTCTTTTGCCTGTAAAAAAAAAAACACAATACCACCCCCCAACATTACAACCCACCACCCACATACCCCTACTCTAACCCAACCCCCCCTTAAATAAACCTAACACTAAGCCCCTGAAGATCTCCCTACCTTGAGTCATGTTCACCCAGCCGGGCCGAAGTCTTCATCCGATGGGGCAGAAGAGGTCTTCCATCCATCAGAAGTCTTCATCCAGGCGGCATCTTCTATCTTCATCCATCCGGAGCGGAGCGGCAGCATCCTGAAGACATCCGACGCGGAGCATCCTCTTCTTTCTTGATCCGACAACTAAATGACGGTACCTTTAAGTGACGTCATCCAAGATGGCGTCCCTTGAATTCCGATTGGCTGATAGGATTCTATCAGCCAATCGGAATTAAGGTAGGAAAAATCTGATTGGCTGATTGAATCAGCCAATCAGATTCAAGTTCAATCCGATTGGCTGAACCAATCAGCCAATCGGATTGAACTTGAATCTGATTGGCTGATTCAATCATTATAGGGTAGGGCATTTTTTTATTTTGGGGGGCTTTGTTATTTTATTAGGGGACTTAGATTAGGTGTAATTAGTTTAAAATTCTTGTAATATTTTTTTATTTTTTGTAATTTAGTGTTTTTTTTTGTACTTTAGTTTAGTTTATTTAATTGTATTTAATTGTAGGTAATTGTAGGTAATTGTAGTTAATTTATCTAATTTATTTAATGATAGTGTAGTGTTAGGTTTAATTGTAACTTAGGTTAGGATTTATTTTACAGGTAATTTTGTAATTATTTTAACTAGGTAGCTATTAAATAGTAAATAACTATTTAATAGCTATTGTACCTAGTTAAAATAAATACAAAGTTGCCTGTAAAATAAATATAAATCCTAAAATAGCTACAATGTAACTATTAGTTATATTGTAGCTATATTAGGGTTTATTTTACAGGTAAGTATTTAGTTTTAAATAGGATTAATTTATTTAATTAATTTAATGATAGTGTAGTGTTAGGTGTAATTGTAACTTAGGTTAGGATTTATTTTACAGGTTAATTTGTATTTATTTTAGATAGGTAGTTATTAAATAGTTATTAACTATTTAATAACTATTGTACCTAGTTAAAATAAATACAAAGTTGCCTGTAAAAGAAATATAAATCCTACAATAGCTACAATGTAACTATTAGTTATATTGTAGCTATATTAGGGTTTATTTTACAAGTAAGTATTTAGTTTTAAATAGGATTAATTTATTTAATTATAGTAAATTTATTTTGTTCGGTTTGGGTTAGAGTAGGGGTATGTGGGTGGTGGGTTGTAATGTTGGGGGGTGGTATTGTGTTTTTTTTACAGGCAAAAGAGCTGTTTTCTTTGGGGCATGCCCCGCAAAAGGCCCTTTTAAGGGCTGGTAAGGTAATAGAGCTGTTAACTTTTGTAATTTAGTATAGGGTAGGGCATTTTTTTATTTTGGGGGGCTTTGTTATTTTATTAGGGGGCTTAGATTAGGTGTAATTAATTTAAAATCCTTGTAATATGTTTTTACTTTTGGTAATTTAGTGTTTGTTTGTTTTTGTACTTTTCTGATGGATGGAAGACCTTCTTGCCCCGCTTGGATGAAGACTTCTGCCGGTCTGGATGTCCTCTTCTGCCCCATCGGATGAAGACTTCGGCCCGGCTGGGTGAACATGACTCAAGGTAGGGAGATCTTCAGGGGCTTAGTGTTAGGTTTATTTAAGGGGGGTTTGGTTTAGAGTAGGGGTATGTGGGTGGTGGGTTGTAATGTTGGAGGGTGGTATTGTGTGTTTTTTTTACAGGCAAAAGAGCTGTTTTCTTTGGGGCATGCCCCGCAAAAGGCCCTTTAAGGGCTGGTAAGGTAAAAGAGCTGTAAACTTTTGTAATTTAGTAAAGGGTAGGGCATTTTTTTATTTTGGAGGGCTTTGTTATTTTATTAGGGGGCTTAGATTAGGTGTAATTAGTTTAAAATTCTTGTAATATTTTTTTATTTTTTGTAATTTAGTGTTTTGGTTTTTTTGTACTTTAGTTTAGTTTATTTAATTGTATTTAATTGTAGGTACTTGTAGTTAATTAATTTATTTAATTTATTTAATGATAGTGTAGTGTTAGGTTTAATTGTAACTTAGGTTAGGATTTATTTTACAGGTAATTTTGTAATTATTTTAACTAGGTAGCTATTAAATAGTAAATAACTATTTAATAGCTATTGTACCTAGTTAAAATAAATACAAAGTTGCCTGTAAAATAAATATAAATCCTAAAATAGCTACAATGTAACTATTAGTTATATTGTAGCTATATTAGGGTTTATTTTACAGGTAAGTATTTAGTTTTAAATAGGAATAATTTATTTAATTATAGTAATTTTTTTTCCGTTTTATTTAAATTATATTTAAGTTAGGGGGGTGTTAGGGTTAGGGGTTAATAACTTTATTATAGTAGCGGCGACGTTGGGGGCGGGAGATTAGAGGTTAATAATTGTAGGTAGGTGGCGGCGATGTTAGGGAGGGCAGATTAGGGGTTAATAAAATTTATTATAGTGTTTGCGAGGTGGGAGTGAGGTGGTTTAGGGGTTAATACATTTATTATAGTGGCGGCGATGTCCGGTCGGCAGATTAGGGGTTAATACTTGTAGTTAGGTTGCGGCGACGTTGGGGGGGCAGATTAGGGGTTAATAACTATAATGTAGGGGTCGGCGATGTTAGGGACAGCAGATTAGGGGTTAATAGCTATAATGTAGGTGGCGGCGGTGTCCAGTCGGCAGATTAGGGGTTAATACTTGTAGTTAGGTTGCGGTGACATTGGGGGGGGCAGATTAGGGGTTAATAACTATAATGTAGGGGTCGGCGATATAAGGGACAGCAGATTAGGGGTTAATACTTGTAGTTAGGTTGCGGCAACGTTGGGGGGGGCAGATTAGGGGTTAAGAACTATAATGTAGGGGTCGGCGATGTTAGGGACAGCAGATTAGGGGTTAATAGCTATAATGTAGGTGGCGGCGATGTCCGGTCGGCAGATTAAGGGTTAATACTTGTAGTTAGGTTGCGGCGACGTTGGGGGGGGGCAGATTAGGGGTTAATAACTATAATGTAGGGGTCGGCGATGTTAGGGACAGCAGATTAGGGGTTAATAGCTATAATGTAGGTGTCGGCGATGTCCAGTCGGCAGATTAGGGGTTAATAACTATAATGTAGGGGTCGGCGATGTTAGGGACAGCAGATTAGGGGTTAATAGCTATAATGTAGGTGGCGGCGGTGTCCGGTCGGCAGATTAGGGGTTAATACTTGTAGTTAGGTTGTGGCGACGTTGGGGGGGGCAGATTAGGGGTTAATAACTATAATGTAGGGGTCGGCGATGTTAGGGACAGCAGATTAGGGGTTAATAGCTATAATGTAGGTGGCAGCGTTGTCCGGTAAGCAGATTAGGGGTTAAATAATTTTATTATAGTGTTTGCGATGTGGGGGGGCCTCGGTTTAGTGGTTCATAGGTAGTTTATGGGTGTTAGTGTACTTTAGCACTGTAGTTAAGAGCTTTATGTTCCGGTGTTAGCCCATAAAGCTCTTAACTACTGACTTTATTCGGTAGATTCGGATGGCCGTGTATTACACTAGTACTTACACCTAATATACAGTACATATAATACTAGTCTAATACACAGCATATCCCACCTAAAACATACTGAATTTCCGAATTTCGGAACCGAATCGAACCGAATTCAGCCGAATTTATTCGAATCCGAATAAATCCGAAACAAATTCATTCTAATCCGAATAAATCCGAAACAAATTGATTCAAATTTTGCCGAATTCTAATCGATCCGAACCGAAATTCGAAAAGTCTGAATCAATCCGAACCGAAACCGAACCAAATTTTTTAGCCATGCACATATCTAATATGGACCAGTCTGCTATGATTTAAATAAATTAAGGTTGCGTAATATAGTATAATTAGATGATGCCGTCTCGGCCGCAGACAGCAAAGATAGAGGATAAAATATAAGATTGCAACCAGAATATCATAACCATAGGAACCTGGAGTTGAAAAGTGTAGACAAAATGGGAGTATAAAGAGTAATATTTCAATCCTAGATATTTTTTAGGTATGTCTATATAAGCCTCTCTCAATCAGTGTGAGTCCCAATGGACAACATCTAAGCAAATATTTGCGATGCTATCAACCAGGTCTAACAGAGTTTAAAGACACATATAGCAATATTATTAACTTACGCCTAGATTTAGAGTTTTGCGTTAGCCGTCAAAACCAGCGTATAGGGCTTCTAACGCTTGTTTTGGCCGCCCGCTGGTATTTAGAGTTCACTTACCGACACTCAAAAATATCCGAACGCAGAAATCTCTACCGACAGCTCAGACCCAGGAGTTAACATCTACCGACAAAATAAACATCCACGAATCACAAAACAAATATTACACAAAGTACACTTACACTCATACAAACACTACACTATATTTAATTTTCATATGTTTTTTTTTTCCCATCAAAATAGAAAGGATCAAAGTTGCGAGATCTCGGGTGTTAGAAAAAAAAACAACACAAATCCATTTTGCCATTGACTTACATTGACAGACGGGAAAAGACACTCATATAGCTACATCTAACTAATAATATTATCACATACATACACTCATCGATACATACAAACAATATACACCACATTACATACACAAAGAAGTTATTTATTATGAAATGAACACGATTTAGCTACTTTTTCACACAAGACCATGACGTCACTCACTTTACGCTCAAAACCAGTCTTGGATTTTATTTACACACACATTTTGAGCCTCCATTGACTTCTATGGGGAAGACGTGCTCGTGCACGCGACAGACAGATTTCCCTAACGCACGCAAAAAGCGTAGACAAAAAACCTCTAAATACCAGCGCTAGAATTCTGAAAATAACTCATGGTTTTCTGCGTTAGACCCGCTATGACAAATAGATCAAGAAATGGCTATTTCCCTATGGTGGACGTATGGAGTTTACTTATGGGAAATTCACCACAACATTAAATTGTATGATACTTTTACATTACATCAACTACAAATCAACATCACTAGTAACAAACATTTTCAACAATTACATCACATTTAAACTCATATGCTTGCAGCAACAGCATATCTACATAGGCTTAACACATGATCAGTCATGGATGCACATACTTTACTTTTATCATTCACTCATACATGTGCATTTAAATGATGGGGGAAAAGCACATTACATTCTCTCTATGAATCACGAAACAGAAAATAGGGATTTTACTGTACTTTTAACATCATGATTCGATTACAATATACCATTAGGAATTACGTACAATAAAAACATTATTACAACAGATTACAGCTGTCACTTTATGGGAAGGAACAACAATGCGAGACCGCTTTCGAGAAGTCAGCATATGTGGGACACAATCACAATATATACGTATATGTACATAACACACATCACGCAACCACAAAGCACACATTTATATTTTAATCAGCACACAATAACAATGTAGTCAAATACAACAACACAATGAGGATTTCCGAACTACAAAGGTAGGTTAATAATATGATGACGTCATTAGAAGATTCAACCATACACATTACAGATTTACGACTGTACCGCCCCTTTCAGAATTTTACCACTCAATACTACAATACAACATATACGTAAACAACAGTTTGGAACATCATTATTATGCCGATTTTAAAGGGATGCGTACTAAATATTGACAGCTCACAAATCACTTATATATACTTATAATATATATATAATAAAATAACAAAGCCCCCCAAAATAAAAAAAATGCCCTACCCTATACTAAATTACAAAGTTAACAGCTCGATTACCTTACCAGCCCTTAAAAGGGCCTTTTGCGGGGCATGCCCCAAAGAAAACTGCTCTTTTGCCTGTAAAAAAACACAATACCACCCCCCAACATTACAACCCACCACCCACATACCCCTACTCTAACCCAAACCGAACAAAATGAATTTACTATAATTAAATAAATTAATCCTATTTAAAACTAAATACTTACCTGTAAAATAAACCCTAATATAGCTACAATATAACTAATAGTTACATTGTAGCTATTTTAGGATTTATATTTATTTTACAGGCAACTTTGTATTTATTTTAACTAGGTACAATAGCTATTAAATAGTTATTTACTATTTAATAGCTACCTTGTTAAAATAATTACAAAATTACCTGTAAAAAAAATCCTAACCTAAGTTACAATTAAACCTAACACTACACTATCATTAAATAAATTAACTACAAGTACCTTCAATTAAATACAATTAAATAAACTAAACTAAAGTACAAAAAAAACAAACACTAAATTACAAAAAATAAAAAAATATTACAAGAATTTTAAACTAATTAAACCTAATATAGGCCCCCTAATAAAATAACAAAGCCCCCCAAAATAAAAAAATGCCCTACCCTATACTAAATTACAAAAGTTAACAGCTCTATTACCTTACCAGCCCTTAAAAGGGCCTTTTGAGGGGCATGCCCCAAAGAAAACAGCTCTTTTGCCTGTAAAAAAAATCACAATACCACCCCCCAACATTTACAACCCACCACCCACATACCCCTACTCTAACCCAAACCCCCCTTAAATAAACCTAACACTAAGCCCCTGAAGATCTCCCTACCTTGAGTCGTGTTCACCCAGCAGGGCCGAAGTCTTCATCCGATGGGGCAGAAGAGGACATCCAGACCGGCAGAAGTCTTCATCCAAGCGGGGCAAGAAGAGGTCTTCCATCCATCAGAAGTCTTCATCCAGGCGGCATCTTCTATCTTCATCCATCCGGAGTGGAGCGGCAGCATCCTGAAGACATCCGACGCGGAGCATCCTCTTCTTTCTTGATCCGACGACTTAATGACGGTACCTTTAAGTGACATCATCCAAGATGGCGTCCCTCGAATTCCGATTGGCTGATAGGATTCTATCAGCCAATCGGAATTAAGGTAGGAAAAATCTGATTGGCTGATTGAATCAGCCAATCAGATTCAAGTTCAATCCGATTGGCTGAACCAATCAGCCAATCGGATTGAACTTGAATCTGATTGGCTGATTCAATAGTAAAAAAACAAACACTAAATTACAAAAAATAAAAAAAATATTACAAGAATTTTAAACTAATTACACCTAATCTAAGCCCCCTAATAAAATAACAAAGCCCCCCAAAATAAAAAAGGCCCTACCCTATACTAAATTACAAAAGTTTACAGCTCTTTTACCTTACCAGCCCTTAAAAGGGCCTTTTGCAGGGCATGCCCCAAAGAAAACAGCTCTTTTGCCTGTAAAAAAAAAACACAATACCACCCCCCAACATTACAACCCAGCACCCACATACCCCTACTCTAACCCAAACCCCCCTTAAATAAACCTAACACTAAGCCCCTGAAGATCTCCCTACCTTGAGTCGTGTTCACCCAGCCGGGCCGAAGTCTTCATCCGATGGGGCAGAAGAGGACATCCAGACCGGCAGAAGTCTTCATCCAAGCGGGGCAAGAAGAGGTCTTCCATCCATCAGAAAAGTACAAAAACAAACAAACACTAAATTACCAAAAGTAAAAACATATTACAAGAATTTTAAACTAATTACACCTAATCTAAGCCCCCTAATAAAATAACAAAGCCCCCCAAAATAAAAAAAAATAAAAAAATGCACTACCCTATACTAAATTACAAAAGTTAACAGCTCTATTACCTTACCAGCCCATAAAAGGGCCTTTTGCGGGGCATGCCCCAAAGAAAACTGCTCTTTTGCCTGTAAAAAAAACACAATACCACCCCCCAAAATTTACAACCCACCACCCACATACCCCTACTCTAACCCAAACCGAACGAAAGAAATTTACTATAATTAAATAAATTAATCCTATTTAAAACTAAATACTTACCTGTAAAATAAACCCTAATATAGCTACAATATAACTAATAGTTACATTGTAGCTATTTTAGGATTTATATTTATTTTACAGGCAACTTTGTATTTATTTTAACTAGGTACAATAGCTATTAAATAGTTATTTACTATTTAATAGCTACCTAGTTAAAATAATTACAAAATTACCTGTAAAATAAATCCTAACCTAAGTTACAATTAAACCTAACACTACACTATCATTAAATAAATTAACTACAAGTACCTACAATTAAAATTAAAATTATTTAATTGTAAATAAACTAAAGTACAAAAAAAACAAACACTAAATTACAAAAAATAAAAAAATATTACAAGAATTTTAAACTAATTACACCTAATCTAAGCCCCCTAATAAAATAACAAAGCCCCCCAAAATAAAAAAATGCCCTACCCTATACTAAATTACAAAAGTTAACAGCTCTATTACCTTACCAGCCCTTAAAAGGGCCTTTTGAGGGGCATGCCCCAAAGAAAACAGCTCTTTTGCCTGTAAAAAAACCCACAATAACACCCCCCAACATTACAACCCACCACCCACATACCCCTACTCTAACCCAAACCCCCCTTAAATAAACCTAACACTAAGCCCCTGAAGATCTCCCTACCTTGAGTCGTGTTCACCCAGCCGGGCCGAAGTCTTCATCCGATGGGGCAGAAGAGGACATCCAGACCGGCAGAAGTCTTCATCCAAGCGGGGCAAGAAGAGGTCTTCCATCCATCAGAAGTCTTCATCCAGGCGGCATCTTCTATCTTCATTCATCCGGAGCGGAGCGGCAGCATCCTGAAGACATCCGACGCGGACCATCCTCTTCTTTCTTGATCCGACGACTAAATGACGGTACCTTTAAGTGACGTCATCCAAGATGGCATCCCTTGAATTCCGATTGGCTGATAGGATTCTATCAGCCAATCGGAATTAAGGTAGGAAAAATCTGATTGGCTGATTGAATCAGCCAATCAGATTCAAGTTCAATCCGATTGGCTGAACCAGCCAATCAGATTGAACTTGAATCTGATTGGCTGATTCAATCATTATAGGGTAGGGCATTTTTTTTATTTTGGGGGGCTTTGTTATTTTATTAGGGGACTTAGATTAGGTGTAATTAGTTTAAAATTCTTGCAATATTTTTTTATTTTTTGTAATTTAGTGGGGGTTTTTTGTACTTTAGTTTAGTTTATTTAATTGTATTTAATTGTAGGTAATTGTAGTTAATTTATCTAATTTATTTAATGATAGTGTAGTGTTAGGTTTAATTGTAACTTAGGTTAGGATTTATTTTACAGGTAATTTTGTAATTATTTTAATTAGGTAGCTATTAAATAGTAAATAACTATTTAATAGCTATTGTACCTAGTTAAAATAAATACAAAGTTGCCTGTAAAATAAATATAAATCCTAAAATAGCTACAATGTAACTATTAGTTATATTGTAGCTATATTAGGGTTTATTTTACAGGTAAGTATTTAGTTTTAAATAGGATTAATTTATTTAATTATAGTAAATTTATTTTGTTCGGTTTGGGTTAGAGTAGGTGTATGTGGGTCGTGGGTTGTAATGTTGGGGGGGTGGTATTGTGTTTTTTTTACTGGCAAAAGAGCTGTTTTCTTTGGGGCATGCCCCGCAAAAGGCCCTTTTAAGGGCTGGTAAGGTAATAGAGCTGTTAACTTTTGTAATTTAGTATAGGGTAGGGCATTTTTTTATTTTGGGGGGCTTTGTTATTTTATTAGGGGGCTTAGATTAGATGTAATTAGTTTAAAATTCTTGTAATATGTTTTTACTTTTGGTAATTTAGTGTTTGTTTGTTTTTGTACTTTTCTGATGGATGGAAGACCTCTTCTTGCCCCGCTTGGATGAAGACTTCTGCCGGTCTGGATGTCCTCTTCTGCCCCATCGGATGAAGACTTCGGCCCGGCTGGGTGAACACGACTCAAGGTAGGGAGATCTTCAGGGGCTTAGTGTTAGGTTTATTTAAGGGGGGTTTGGGTTAGAGTAGGGATATGTGGGTGGTGGGTTGTAATGTTGGGGGGTGGTATTGTGTGTTTTTTTTACAGGCAAAAGAGCTGTTTTCTTTGGGGCATGCCCCGCAAAAGGCCCTTTAAGGGCTGGTAAGGTAAAAGAGCTGTAAACTTTTGTAATTAAGTATAGGGTAGGGCATTTTTTTATTTTGGGGGGCTTTGTTATTTTATTAGGGGGCTTAGATTAGGTGTAATTAGTTTAAAATTCTTGTAATATTTTTTTATTTTTTGTAATTTAGTGTTTTGTTTTTTTTGTACTTTAGTTTAGTTTATTTAATTGTATTTAATTGTAGGTACTTGTAGTTAATTTATTTAATTTATTTAATGATAGTGTAGTGTTAGGTTTAATTGTAACTTAGGTTAGGATTTATTTTACAGGTAATTTTGTAATTATTTTAACTAGGTAGCTATTAAATAGTAAATAACTATTTAATAGCTATTGTACCTAGTTAAAATAAATACAAAGTTGCCTGTAAAATAAATATAAATCCTAAAATAGCTACAATGTAACTATTAGTTATATTGTAGCTATATTAGGGTTTATTTTACAGGTAAGTATTTAGTTTTAAATAGGATTAATTTATTTAATTATAGTAAATTTATTTCGTTTTATTTAAATTATATTTAAGTTAGGGGGGTGTTAGGGTTAGGGTTAGGGGTTAATAACTTTATTATAGTAGCGGCGACGTTGGGGGCGGGAGATTAGAGGTTAATAATTGTAGGTAGGTGGCGGCGATGTTAGGGAGGGCAGATTAGGGGTTAATACAATTTATTATAGTGTTTGCGAGGCGGGAGTGCGGCGGTTTAGGGGTTAATACATTTATTATAGTGGCGGCGATGTCCGGTCGGCAGATTAGGGGTTAATACTTGTAGTTAGGTTGCGGCGATGTTGGGGGGGCAGATTAGGGGTTAATAACTATAATGTAGGGGTCGGCGATGTTAGGGACAGCAGATTAGGGGTTAATAGCTATAATGTAGGTGGCGGCGGTGTCCAGTCGGCAGATTAGGGGTTAATACTTGTAGTTAGGTTGCGGCGACATTGGGGGGGGCAGATTAGGGGTTAATAACTATAATGTAGGGGTCGGCGATATTAGGGACAGCAGATTAGGGGTTAATACTTGTAGTTAGGTTGCGGCGACGTTGGGGGGGCAGATTAGGGGTTAAGAACTATAATGTAGGGGTCGGCGATGTTAGGGACAGCAGATTAGGGGTTAATAGCTATAATGTAGGTGGCGGCGATGTCCGGTCGGCAGATTAAGGGTTAATACTTGTAGTTAGGTTGCGGCGACGTTGGGGGGGGGCAGATTAGGGGTTAATAACTATAATGTAGGGGTCGGCGATGTTAGGGACAGCAGATTAGGGGTTAATAGCTATAATGTAGGTGTCGGCGATGTCCGGTCGGCAGATTAGGGGTTAATACTTGTAGTTAGGTTGCGGCGATGTGCGGGGGGACAGATTAGGGGTTAATAACTATAATGTAGGGGTCGGCGATGTTAGGGACAGCAGATTAAGGGTTAATAGCTATAATGTAGGTGGCGGCGGTGTCCGGTCGGCAACTTAGGGGTTAATACTTGTAGTTAGGTTGTGGCGACGTTGGGGGGGGCAGATTAGGGGTTAATAACTATAATGTAGGGGTCGGCGATGTTAGGGACAGCAGATTAGGGGTTAATAGCTATAATGTAGGTGGCAGCGGTGTCCGGTAGGCAGATTAGGGGTTAAATAATTTTATTATAGGGTTTGCGATGTGGGGGGGCCTCGGTTTAGTGGTTCATAGGTAGTTTATGGGTGTTAGTGTACTTTAGCACTGTAGTTAAGAGCTTTATGTTCCGGTGTTAGCCCATAAAGCTCTTAACTACTGACTTTATTCGGTAGATTCGGATGGCCGTGTATTACACTAGTACTTACACCTAATATACAGTACATATAATACTAGTCTAATACACAGCATATCCCACCTAAAACATACTGAATTTCCGAATTTCGGAACCGAATCGAACCGAATCGAACCGAATTCAGCCGAATTTATTTAAATCCGAATAAATCCGACACGAATTCATTCTAATCCGAATAAATCTGAAACAAATTGATTCAAATTTTGCCGAATTCTAATCGATCCGAACCGAAATTCGAAAAGTCTGAATCAATCCGAACCGAAACCGAACCAAATTTTTTAGCCATGCACATATCTAATATGGACCAGTCTGCTATGATTTAAATAAATTAAGGTTGCGTAATATAGTATAATTAGATGATGCCGTCTCGGCCACAGACAGCAAAGATAGAGGATAAAATATAAGATTGCAACCAGAATATCATAACCATAGGAACCTGGAGTTGAAAAGTGTACACTAAATGGGAGTATAAAGAGTAATATTTCAATCCTAGATATTTTTTAGGTATGTCTATATAAGCCTCTCTCAATCAGTGTGAGTCCCAATGGACAACATCTAAGCAAATATTTGCAATGCTATCAACCAGGTCTAACAGAGTTTAAAGACACATATAGCAATATTATTAACTTACGCCTAGATTTAGAGTTTTGCGTTAGCCGCCAAAACCAGCGTATAGGGCTTCTAACGCTTGTTTTGGCCGACCACTGGTATTTAGAGTTCACTTACCGACACTCAAAAATATCCGAACGCAGAAATCTCTATCGACAGCTCAGACCCAGGAGTTAACATCTACCGACAAAATAAACATCCACGAATCGCAAAACAAATATTACACAAAGTACACTTACACTCATACAAACACTACACTATATTTAATTTTCATATGGTTTTTTTTTCCATCAAAATAGAAAGGATCAAAGTTGCGAGATCTCGGGTGTTAGAAAAAAACCCAACACAAATCCATTTTGCCATTGACTTACATTGACAGACGGGAAAAGACACTCATATAGCTACATCTAACTAATAATATTATCACATACATACACTCATCGATACATACAAACAATATACACCACATTACATACACAAAGAAGTTATTTATTATGAAATGAACACGATTTAGCTACTTTTTCACACAAGACCATGACGTCACTCACTTTACGCTCAAAACCAGTCTTGGATTTTATTTACACACACATTTTGAGCCTCTATTGACTTCTATGGGGAAGACGTGCTCGTGCACGCGACAGACAGATTTCCCTAATGCACGCAAAAAGCGTAGACAAAAAAACTCTAAATACCAGCGCTAGAATTCTGAAAATAACTCATGGTTTTCTGCGTTAGACTCGCTATGACAAATAGATCAAGAAATGGCTATTTCCCTATGGTGGACGTATGGAGTTTACTTATGTGAAATTCACCACAACATTAAATTGTATGATACTTTTACATTACATCAACTACAAATCAACATCACTAGTAACAAACATTTTCAACAATTACATCACATTTAAACGGACACAAAAATAATTGCAGCATTTCAGGATTCACAAACAGTAGACAATGGGAAACATCTCTCATTTACCTTTATTATTGCATTTCATTTATTCAACTCATATGCTTGCAGCAACAGCATATCTACATAGGCTTAACACATGATCAGTCATGGATGCACATACTTTACTTTTATCATTCACTCATACATGTGCATTTAAATGATGGGGGAAAAACACATTACATTCTCTCTAGGAATCACGAAACAGACAATAAGGATTTTACTGTACTTTTAACATCATGATTCGATTACAATATACCATTAGGAATTACGTACAATAAGAACATCATTACAACAGATTACAGCTGTCACTTTATGGGAAGGAACAACAATGCGAGACCGCTTTCGAGAAGTCAGCATATGTGGGACACAATCACAATATATACGTATATGTACATAACACGCATCACGCAACCACAAAGCACGCATTTATATTTTAATCAGCACACAATAACAATGTAGTCAAATACAACAACACAATGAGGATTTCCGAACTACACAGGCAGGTTAATAATATGATGACGTCATTAGAAGATTCAACCATACACATTACAGATTTACGACTGTACCGCCCCTTTCAGAATTTTACCACTCAATACTACAATACAACATATACGTAAACAACAGTTTGGAACATCATTATTATGCCGATTTTAAAGGGATGCGTACTAAATATTGACAGCTCGCAAATCACTTATATATACAATACTACAGATGACAGACGGAAATTCTGAATTATTATGCCGATTTTAATGGGACACGTACAATATTGACATCTCGCCAATCACTTATATATACACAATACTACAGAAGACAGACGGAAGTTCGGAATTATTATGCCGATTTTAAAGGGACGCGTACAATATTGACATCTCGCAAATCACTTATATATACCATACTACAGATGTCAGCTGTTACTTTATCGTTTACAAACAATATTGCAGCAACATTGATCGATCACATACTATGCACACATTATACACAACTATGCACTTTCATTCATGTTAGCCTGGACGTGTGCTTTTTACTATAATATCGCGTTTAATAAATATTTATTACGCATATGAACAAACATTACAAACATGCAGTGTATGTGTGATATTTTACACTTTCACATTGAGATTCATTGGGGGAAAACAACATTTCACCAAACACCTAAGTAAACCGCCCACTTTGAAAGCATTCGTGCCGCTCACATACATACAAGTGAATACAATTAGCAATCATTACGAACTCACTACCATTGGACTAATTGCACTATAAATCCCCCAAACAACATGGCCAAAGCGTCCATGGTGATCGACATTTGTATCAATTTGCTTCTGTGTTTTTGCATACCTTGTTACTCCTTGCGCTGTGTTTGCTCTGCTGTTTGGCTTCGTGCTGCTAAGCTTGGCAAATATGGATGACGATGATCTGGTAGACGCTGCTGGTGCTGCTGTTGGCCAAGTAGCGGTTGATAGAATCAGGCAGCCTCAGCGGCTCCGAGTGAGACAAAGGGCTTGTCTGGTTCGAGCTCCTCGTGTATACAGGGTAAGACCCACCTTGGAAAACATGAGCGACTTCGAGGTTTATGACAAGTATAGGCTCAATCGCGAACAGCTCATTGTCCTTTACAATGTTCTTAGACCTCATCTGGAGCCACGTATAAGAATAAGGACTGCTGTCCCTGGCATCACTAAGATGCTAAGTTGTCTTTACGTCCTGGCCTCCGGGAGTTTTCAATCAGGAGAAATGTACATTCATGGCCTGTCTCAAGGTACATTCTCTGGGGTGTTTGATAACTTTCTGGACGCCATGGTACGTATCAGTAAGCACTACATAGGATTCCCACAGAATGATGGTGATTGGAGGCGCCTGAAGCAGGAATTCTTTGCTATTGCAGAATTGCCCAATGTCTTGGGAGCGATTGATTGTACCCACATTGGGCTGCGTGCTCCAGCTGATGACTTGCCCTTCCGAAATCGCAAACATTTTCATAGCCTCAACATGCAGTATGTTTGTGACGCACGGATGCGGATTATGCAGGTGTGTGCGAATTTCGGTGGGGCTTGTCATGATGCCCGCATCCTCTCTCTGTCCTCCCTGTGGCGGCAGTTTGAGGAAAGACAATTTCCCCCTGGGTATCTCGTTGGTGAGTATTTGTGCACAACATGGTTAATTAGTTAGACAATTGCCACTGTAGTCTTAAACTGTTAGTGTAATGTGCAGCTATAGGATGCAATTTAACCATTTCTTTATCTTTCCGCAAATGTCTAGTTTTCATTCAAAACAGATATGTAGCATGTCTTACCTTAAATACTTAGATAGAGAATGCAATGTAACAATGCCATTGTCTCATTCCGAAAATGTCTAGTTTTAGCTCAAAACAGATATGTAGCATGTCTTACCTTAAATGCTCAGATAGCGAATGCAATTTAACAATGTTATTGTCTATTTCCGCAAATGTCTAGTTTTAGCTCAAAGCAGATATGTAGCATGTTCTAGCTTAAATGCTTAGATAGCGAATGCAATTTAACCATGTCATTGTCTCTTTACGCAAATGTCTAGTTTTAGCTCAAAGCAGATATGTAGCATGTCTTACCTTAAATGGGCAGATAGCGACTGCAATTTAACCATTTGTTTTGTATTTTAGCAAAGGTCTGGTTTATGCGAAATACGCATATGTAGCATGTATTAGCTGAAATGCTCAGATAGCAAATACAATTTAACCATTTGTTTTATAGTTTAGCAAAGGTCTGGTTTATGCGAAATACGCATATGTAGCATGTCTTACCTTAAATGCTCAGATAGCAAATGCAATTTAACCATTTGTTTTTTATTTTAGCAAAGGTCTGGTTTATGCGAAATACGCATATGTAGCATGTATTAGCTGAAATGCTCAGATAGAAAATTCAATTTAACCATTTGTTTTTTATTTTAGCAAAGGTCTGGTTTATGCGAAATACGCATATGTAGCATGTATTAGCTGAAATGCTCAGATAGCAAATTCAATTTAACCATTTGTTTTTTATTTTAGCAAAGGTCTGGTTTATGCGAAATACGCATATCTAGCATGTATTAGCTGAAATGCTCAGATAGCAAATTCAATTTAACCATTTAGTTTGTAGTTTAGCAAAGTTCTGGTTTATGCGAAATACGCATATGTAGCATGTCTTACCTTAAATGGGAAGATAGCAAATGCAATCATTTTTTCCCATTATTACTTTTTTCACTTTTCTGATTTTTTGATTTTTAAAGCATATGCATTTTTTCACCACCGTTCACCATTTAATAACTCCCTTGATAACGATACTTTTACCGTAATAGCATTTGTATTTGTATTTCTAGTATAGGCATCATTATCCTTATGTTCTGAATTGTAAAACAACATTGTATAACAACCTTCAGATTGTGAGCAATTTTGAGACCGAGAAAAATTATATAACTTCGGTCATTCACCCAGACATCTAACAGCGCTTATCTTGAGGTTATTTTAAAGTTAGGTACCTAACTAACTTTGGAGGATTAGAAGACTCAGATCTTTAGATCATCCGATCAGGGTCTCATTAAAATATAGAATTTGCTAACGTTTTTTATTATCATCATTCTTTATATCATTGTTTTTTATCATTATTGCTTTTATTATTATTGTTTTTATAATAAATATGTACACATTTTAATTTTAATTTGGCTCATATAGAATTTTATTGGAATCCCCTCTGACTCTACCTAGCTAAGACTCCTATTTAGGTGTTCTAAGCGCTTCTTTTAGCTTCAATTTTCTGTCACTCTCTAAGATCTGGTCAAGAGATCTTGCACACAGGAGCAGGTGTAGTAGTACCCTTTGGCGCTGGAGATACGTACATTTTCTTTACAAGATGGAGAATAAGATTGATCTAGATTATTTTTTTAAAATTTAAACATTTGTTATTGGATTATCGTGTACACAAATAAATTTGTTTAATATAATGACATTTTTGGGGATTAAATTTTAATTTTGTTATGTTCATAATTTATCGGTGATTCTGGTTACATGAGCCGGCCTTGGCTCATTACGCCGTTACGTAACCCTACTGATGAGGCTCAGGAGCGATACAATAGGGCGCACAAGAGAACTAGGGCTGTGGTCGAGAGAATGTTTGGGCTCCTCAAAATGAGATTCCAGTGCCTTGATAGGTCGGGAGGAGCCCTCCAGTACAGCCCTCAGAAGGTGGCTAAGATCGTTATAGCCTGTAGCATCCTGCATAATATTGCACAGCGGGCTGGGATGCTGCAGGCCGTCCAGGCGCCCTGACGCCTCCTCCAAGATGAAGAGGACGAGCCTGTTCTAGAGGGGCCATTCCGGGACGAGGGGCTCAATGTCAGAGCAGACATCATCAACCGCTACTTCAGACGGTAAATAATAGAAGTTAGATTGGAGTATTGTCAATAGATGTGAACTCTTGGGAAATGACAAGTAGAGAATTGTGCAAACATGTTAGGATTGTTCATCAAATGTTAAAAACATTTTCATTTATTAATATAGGTGATGCTCTGGTCATTGGGTCCTGTAGCGAGTCTTTGCCACCTGGTTTTTAAAGACAACATCAGCTGGTAAGTATAAATGTATGGACTGTGGCTGGCAGGAATTTTACACAAAAATACATCATATGGCATACATTTTCAAAACTAGTATTTAGTTTACACATTACTTAAAATTTAAATACTCAGAAAGGGATCCTCTAGCATGACTATCCTCTAGCATGACTATGCTTCAAAGTCAAAGTCACACATTAGAGGTTCGTTCTGCTCAATATGACTCATCTTCACACTTGATTGATAGAACATAACACAAGATGCTACACACGCTTAGTAAGCTAGTGACAGAAATTATTTATGAAATGAGGGGTGGGAGAGGGGTACAGAACTGATTCACACACTTGTAGTAATATTTTTATCACACTTTTTCTGCCATTAGGGAGATGACTTCATCTAAAGACTGAAAGTGAAGAATTCGAAGACTGAAAGTGAAGAATTCGAAGACTGAAAGTGATGAATTCCCAGACTGAAAGTGAAGAATCCAAGATTGAAAGTGAAGAATACCAATGGGATCATGTCTGGCATTGTCTTTCAAATGTGCTGACCTTGAAAACCATACAAAGACATGTTCACATGGTAAGTGGCAACTATCTAATGGAATAAGGCTGTGGAGGCATCCTATTGGAGACACTTAGATTATTTTTTTATTTTTAGATGGTATTTCAGTCCTCTATTTTGGAAATGATGAATAAGACACCTATTGAAGATAAACTGTTTTCTAGAGAATTGACTTTCAAAGACCATGCATAATCCAGGTTGGTTTGCCCAATGCATGCTAGTTAAGAATCACAGGAAGAAGAATATAAAATATTTTGAAAATATACATGTCCTATATTAGAATATTTGTAGCTTACATACATTACCCCTACTTTGTTCATAATTGGATTCTTCTGTATCACAATCAGACAAAGGAATACATATTATAGTTGATATAGAGGTATTTGAATGGACATTAAATATTACATTTATGTTCAGCATACATATATGTATTTTAAATTTTTAAAATGTTATATGCATTATTTGGTATATTTTGAAATGCTGATATTTAAATGTAATATTGATTACACAATATAATGGTATTTGAAATGAAGTATAGGTATAGATTTTATGTTTGGTTTTTAGAATCCAAAATATCTTGTTAAAATTTTGCACAAAGTTAGAGCATAGACACAAGAGGATTTTAAATTTATTTTATTTAATGAATATTTTACAACGTGTGTATTAAATAACTAATGGTTTTTTTTTGTTTTTTTTTACAGATTTTCATCTGTGATGAATTACACTTGTTCTATTTATTTTTTTATATAAAAAATCAAAACAAAAATTATATTAAAATTTTCGAATAATAAACGTTTTATTAAAGACCATCTTTTGAACAGATTATAATAAATATCCATATAATCTGTCAATGAAATTTTTTTTGACTCCCATGACTGGTAGTTGTCTATTTGACAAGCACATGCATAATATCAAATTAGGCATCATGTATTGCATTAATTTTTTAAAATCAACTTATTCAGAGAATGTTAAAGTCAAGTAGCTTTTATCAATTCATTTTGGAGTGAAATCCATCAATGGTTTTATTGTGTAATTTATAGATGTTAAAAATATATTTAATATTTTAGGATATGTAGTCAGAATTCGACATAACAACTTTCTTATTTTCACTTTTAAGAAGGGAAAGTGGTTCACTTACATTAAAGTGACAGTGTGGTTGAATTTTAAATTTGTTTTATAAGATCTTGTATCTTCCTTAGGTATACAAAAACATTATTTTCATAAATCTAGCTTTAAAAATCATGAAAATGGTAAGTCAGTTAACTTCATATTTCGCACAAGCTAGTTATTGGATGTCATATTGATTGTTTTTTTCTGTTCTAGTGGAGTTATTTAAAGGGTCATTTAACTCTAGCTAGTTTGTAATATAATTTCACATAATTTTTTAGCTTACCTCTTGGTTAGACATCACATATCTATATGTATTTTCATTCCCCTTTAGTTTATTTCTACAATGTTAAATCAACATATTCCTAATGGTTTGGTCCTTAAAGGGACATTCCAAAAATATATTGTGTATTGAATTTTAAACAATACAAATTTTTTTTTAAAATATTTTGAATGTACTATTTAATTACATTCAGTCTTTAAACATACTTTGAAAAAGATATATCAATGCACATGTCTTAGACAATGACATAAGGCATCTATGTGCAACCAACAATCGGCATAAAAATAGCCGATGTAGCTATGTTTTTAATCCAAGAATATATATACTTAAAAGCTAATGAGAGAATCAAACTAAATATGATTTTTTTTTAAATATCTATTATTCTTCAAAATACGTAAAGAACATATAGCTTAATGTCCCTCTAAGCTGAAGACGGCGAAATAGATCCATTAGAATATATATTTCATTCACAGTGTTGAAAACAATCCAGAAGGTAATCTAAATATGCTTTAGTCACATGTTATACTAAGTTTGAGAAAGGAAGGTGCATAGGTTTATGATCTTTCAAGCATTATTGGGAAATGTCTCCTTAAAGGGACATGAACTCAAAATATCTGTTAAAAAATATATATTTTTTAAATTCTGAAAGAGCATGCAATTTTAATCAAATTTCAAATTTACTCATTATCATTTTTCCTAGTTCTCTTGCTATCATTATTTGAAAAAGAAGGCATCTAATTGGTAACCTTTTTGTTTCAGTACTCTGGACAGCACTTTTTTATTGGTGGATACATTTATCCAACAATCAGCAAGGACAACCCAGGTTGTTCGCAAAAAATGGTCCGGAATCTAAAATTACATTCTTGCATTTCAAATAAAGATACAAAGAGAATGAATAAAATTTGAGAATAGGATTAAATTAGAAAGTTCCTTAAAATTTCATGCTCAATCTGAATCACGAACGAAAATTTTTGGATACAGTGTCCCTTTAAGAGATTTAAAGAGTGTATTTACTTCTCTTATCTCATTATCTTGACATACTTTGCTTGAAAAGCATATCGAGATAGGCTCAGTAGATGAAGATTGGTGGATGCACAGAGATGCCTTATGTGATTGGCTCAACCATGTGCATTGAAATGTATTCTGTTAAGGATATCGAAATCAAAAGATAAATTGAGTTACATTTTAAAGTCTAAACATTTTTGATCTCTACAGATCATTTGTTACAATTGTTTTGTTGTAATGTCTCTTTAAAAATAAAGACGCCATTGCACAATAACATATATGAGCAGTTCAGACAAATACAAGCTCGAGGTTTATTTACTAATAACAAACAAACCTGTAGTTTAACATTTATAAACAGATTATCCAAGTTAAGGACATTAGAACCAGAAATTGCGCATTCTGAAATTTTGCGTGGGAAGCGTAACTTGCAACACGAGATTCGCATCTTTAAACATTCTAGACGAATGTCACGCAATAGCACACAATCAATGTGCATTATAGATACATTTAATAGAGCAATGTCAATACTTCACAATAAGTCACGAAATTGATTTAATGAACAATAAATACAAACAATATTAAATGTGTATTAATCCAACGTATTTGTATTAAAGAAACAGACCAATATTAAAACGAGAAATGTCTACAACATTTAATAATGTGACAGTATTAGATTTTAACGAAAATTTAAACATTAATATTTAACGGATCACGTATATTAAATCTGCGTCACACATATCTGCATGACAGGCCAATGAGTTCCAAATAAGTCTATATGAAAAATGAAGTAATAGCACCACCAGGAGGTATGTGTATGGAAGCTACTAAGATATGAAACATTAAGGAACGGCCAATCAGAGTTCATCATACAAACACAACTTGAGTCAGGATGGTCTCACAGACATGATAACAATATGTTAAACTTTTATCCAATCAGATGTACAGATAACATGTCACATGGTGCATCTCATGTTTTCTTCACCATATAAAAGTCCATTACACGTTGCCATCTTTGTCAGTTCTCTAATGCTTGCAGGCAATATATATTATTATTATATATCAGAAAACCCAGCAGGCATGACACCTCCCAGGTTTGACAAGCAGAAGAGCGCTGCACTGGTCCACGCCGTCCAGATGTTTTATCCGCAGCTGTTTGGGAACAAGAAGAAGTAGACAGATGCGCATGTTAAGAAGGCCCTCTGGGAGTCCATCACCAATAAGCTTCAATTGGTGTTGGGCGTCCAGAGGAGCCAGGATCAGATCATGCAGAGATTCGGAGATATGAGGTTGCGTCTGCACAAGAAAGTCGACCTCATAAGAGAGTGGGTACAAGCCTGTCGGAGCGATGGCCGCAAAATTAAAACCCCACGGAAACTCTACCTACTCCCTTATTAGGTGACTTTATGCGAGCTCCTCAATCTCCGGATCCCCAAAAGATTTAGATCCTCTCCATCCTCGCCCTCTTCTTCTTCCCTCACAGCTGCTGGATCCAAAACTCAGGACCCGGGGTCCAGTGCAGCTGCTTCTCCGTCCGTTGGCCTGGGAGGAGTTGAAATGGAGGCTGAACAAGGTAAATATCCTACTTTATATAATATATTAATATTTAAAAATAATTATAATAAATGTGTAGATAGTCATATATTTAACCTTTATAGATCTCACAACATACGCTAGATATGATGTTTAGATATCTGATTTTAGATTCGTCACACATAAAATAGGAATGATGTTTCTTGCGTTATCCAGAATATGCGTCACAGAGTGAAAATGGAATTGCTCATCCGTGATATCCCGAGCATCCGCAATTTCATACATTGACTCTCTAATCATAAGCCAGTTATAAATATTATTTGTTATTGTTCAATATTAACAAATCTACGATTTCCATCTCGTAATACACCCAATTGAAAATATTTAATAATTTGTTATGAAATGATACTCATCACACTACTATATCCAAATTAATTCAGATTCACGGATGCGTAATTCCGCATAGAATCATTGCGTAATGATCACGAAAGATAGAATTGCACACACACGTGAACATGGGTTTGCTGTAACTGTCATTGCTTTACACATGTTGGTCAAATGTATACGTTAATTAGTATATATGGGAAGAATACAGTATCCTTATTTATAATCTTCTACATTATACAAAATATACTAGCAAGATCAAAAGAATAAACAAGGAAATATAGATATCAATTGATTATAATGGAAAAATTAAAGAAATGAATTAAAGCTACAGTCAACAACATAAAGTTTTGAAAATAAGAATACAGGATCGATTTAATGATACATTAATTGCTGAAACAATTAACTCATGTGAATAAAAATATATTCTTATTTATTAAATGTAAATGCATTTTTATCTTTTTTATATACATGTCCTGATTATTATTAATGATATCCAATCCTCATTGAATATTTTACAGATATGGATGTTGGTGCTGGACCCTCGGGCTAGGGTTCTCAAGACTATGGTATGTCTCATTTTAATAGCAATTTGTCTTTGAAACATGTACACAACATTACATAACATAATACATGCACATTTGTCGAAATTTATATGGATACTCTAATTATCTTTTGTGTTTATTTCAAATTTAAATTCCAAAAAACATGTTTTGATTACATTGTAGTACAAATAATAAATTATGTTAATTTGAATATATCGCTTCTATTTTTGATATGTTCATTTTACTGTTAGATTATTTTCCTGTCCAATTTATATTGGTTGTCATTGTTTTGATATACATTGTTTAAGATCTTGTATCTTCCTTAGGTATACAAAAACATTATTTTCATAAATCTAGCTTTAAAAATCATGAAAATGGTAAGTCAGTTAACTTCATATTTCGCACAAGCTAGTTATTGGATGTCATATTGATTGTTTTTTTTCTGTTCTAATGGAGTTATTTAAAGGGTCATTTAACTCTAGCTAGTTTGTAATATAATTTCACATAATTTTTTAGCTTACCTCTTGGTTAGACATCACATATCTATATGTATTTTCATTCCCCTTTAGTTTATTTCTACAATGTTAAATCAACATATTCCTAATGGTTTGGTCCTTAAAGGGACATTCCAAAAATATATTGTGTATTGAATTTTAAACAATACAAATTTTTTTTTTAAATATTTTGAATGTACTATTTAATTACATTCAGTCTTTAAACATACTTTGAAAAAGATATATCAATGCACGTCTTAGACAATGACATAAGGCATCTATGTGCAACCAACAATCGGCATAAAAATAGCCGATGTAGCTATGTTTTTAATCCAAGAATATATATACTTAAAAGATAATGAGAGAATCAAACTAAATATGAATTTTTTTTAAATATCTATTATTCTTCAAAATACGTAAAGAACATATAGCTTAATGTCCCTCTAAGCTGAAGACGGCGAAATAGAGCCATTAGAATATATATTTCATTCACAGTGTTGAAAACAATCCAGAAGGTAATCTAAATATGCTTTAGTCACATGTTATACTAAGTATGAGAAAGGAAGGTGCATAGGTTTATGATCTTTCAAGCATTATTGGGAAATGTCTCCTTAAAGGGACATGAACTCAAAATATCTGTTAAAAAATATATATTTTTTAAATTCTGAAAGAGCATGCAATTTTAATCAAATTTCAAATTTACTCATTATCATTTTTCCTAGTTCTCTTGCTATCATTATTTGAAAAAGAAGGCATCTAATTGGTAACCTTTTTGTTTCAGTACTCTGGACAGCACTTTTTTATTGGTGGATACATTTATCCAACAATCAGCAAGGACAACCCAGGTTGTTCGCAAAAAATGGTCCGGAATCTAAAATTACATTCTTGCATTTCAAATAAAGATACAAAGAGAATGAATAAAATTTGAGAATAGGATTAAATTAGAAAGTTCCTTAAAATTTCATGCTCAATCTGAATCACGAACGAACATTTTTGGATACAGTGTCCCTTTAAGAGATTTAAAGAGTGTATTTACTTCTCTTATCTCATTATCTTGACATACTTTGCTTGAAAAGCATATTGAGATAGGCTCAGTAGATGAAGATTGGTGGATGCACAGAGATGCCTTATGTGATTGGCTCAACCATGTGCATTGAAATGTATTCTGTTAAGGATATCGAAATCAAAAGATAAATTGAGTTACATTTTAAAGTCTAAACATTTTTGATCTCTACAGATCATTTGTTACAATTGTTTTGTTGTAATGTCTCTTTAAAAATAAAGACGCCATTGCACAATAACATATATGAGCAGTTCAGACAAATACAAGCTCGAGGTTTATTTACTAATAACAAACAAACCTGTAGTTTAACATTTTTAAACAGATTATCCAAGTTAAGGACATTAGAACCAGAAATTGCGCATTCTGAAATTTTGCGTGGGAAACGTAACTTACAACACGAGATTCGCATCTTTAAACATTTTAGACGAATGTCACGCAATAGCACACAATCAATGTGCATTATAGATACATTTAATAGAGCAATGTCAATACTTCACAATAAGTCACGAAATTGATTTAATGAACAATAAATACAAACAATATTAAATGTGTATTAATCCAACGTATTTGTATTAAAGAAACAGACCAATATTAAACCGAGAAATGTCTACAACATTTAATAATGTGACAGTATTAGATTTTAACGAAAATTTAAACATTAATATTTAACGGATCACGTATATTAAATCTGCGTCACACATATCTGCATGACAGGCCCATGAGTTCCAAATAAGTCTATATGAAAAATGAAGTAACAGCACCACCAGGAGGTATGTGTATGGAAGCTACTAAGATATGAAACATTAAGGAACGGCCAATCAGAGTTCATCACACAAACACAACTTGAGTCAGGATGGTCTCACAGACATGATAACAATATGTTAAATGTTTATCCAATCAGATGTACAGATAACATGTCACATGGTGCATCTCATGTTTTCTTCACCATATAAAAGTCCATTACACGTTGCCATCTTTGTCAGTTCTCTAATGCTTGCAGTCAATATATAATATTATTATATATCAGAAAACCCAGCAGGCATGACACCTCCCAGGTTTGACAAGCAGGAGAGCGCTGCACTGGTCCACGCCGTCCAGATGTTTTATCCGCAGCTGTTTGGGAACAAGAAGAAGTAGACAGATGCGCATGTTAAGAAGGCCCTCTGGGAGTCCATCACCAATAAGGTTCAATTGGTGTTGGGCGTCCAGAGGAGCCAGGATCAGATCATGCAGAGATTCGGAGATATGAGGTTGCGTCTGCACAAGAAAGTCGACCTCATAAGAGAGTGGGTACAAGCCCGTCGGAGGGATGGCCGCAAAATTAAAACCCCACGGAAACTCTACCTATTCCCTTATTAGGTGACTTTATGCGAGCTCCTCAATCTCCGGATCCCCAAAAGATTTAGATCCTCTCCATCCTCGCCCTCTTCTTCTTCCCTCACAGCTGCTGGATCCAAAACTCAGGACCCGGGGTCCAGTGCAGCTGCTTCTCCGTCCGTTGGCCTGGGAGGAGTTGAAATGGAGGCTGAACAAGGTAAATATCCTACTTTATATAATATATTAATATTTAAAAATAATTATAATAAATGTGTAGATAGTCATATATTTAACCTATATAGATCTCACAACATACGCTAGATATGATGTTTAGATATCTGATTTTAGATTCGTCACACATAAAATAGGAATGATGTTTCTTGCGTTATCCAGAATATGCGTCACAGAGTGAAAATGGAATTGCGCATCCGTGATATCCCGAGCATCCGCAATTTCATACATTGACTCTCTAATCATAAGCCAGTTATAAATATTATTTGTTATTGTTCAATATTAACAAATCTACGATTTCCATCTCGTAATACACCCAATTGAAAATATTTCATAATTTGTTATGAAATGATACTCATCACACTACTATATCCAAATTAATTCAGATTCACGGATGCGTAATTCCGCATAGAATCATTGCGTAATGATCACGAAAGATAGAATTGCGCACACACGTGAACATGGGTTTGCTGTAATTGTCATTGCTTTACACATGTTGGTCAAATGTATACGTTAATTAGTATATATGGGAAGAATACAGTATCCTTATTTATAATCTTCTACATTATACAAAATATACTAGCAAGATCAAAAGAATAAACAAGGAAATATAGATATCAATTGATTATAATGGAAAAATTAAAGAAATGAATTAAAGCTACAGTCAACAACATAAAGTTTTGAAAATAAGAATACAGGATCGATTTAATGATACATTAATTGCTGAAACAATTAACTCATGTGAATAAAAATATATTCTTATTTATTAAATGTAAATGTATTTTTATCTTTTTTATATACATGTCCTGATTATTATTAATGATATCCAATCCTCATTGAATATTTTACAGATATGGATGTTGGTGCTGGACCCTCGGGCTAGGGTTCTCAAGACTATGGTATGTCTCATTTTAATAGCAATTTGTCTTTGAAACATGTACACAACATTACATAACATAATACATGCACATTTGTCGAAATTTATATGGATACTCTAATTATCTTTTGTGTTTATTTCAAATTTAAATTCCAAAAAACATGTTTTGATTACATTGTAGTACAAATCATAAATTATGTTAATTTGAATATATCGCTTCTATTTTTGATATGTTCATTTTACTGTTAGATTATTTTCCTGTCCAATTTATATTCTGCCCCTGTGTATTGCTTGTCATTGTTTTGATATATTTTGACAACAATCACACATTTTTGCATATGTTAATATTTTAACAATATACATTACATACGTTTTTGGGTTTTTATCATTTAAGGGACATGAAAACAAAATTTAAAAATCACGGATTTAGACACGTGATTTTCACTAATATTTTTAAATCACATGCTGGATTTAATTGAACAATTAATCCAATAACACATTGTACGCTTCATGTCCCTTTAAGAGAGGCTAATTAAAGAATATTGTTGATATTCTTAAATTACATTTTTTCTTGTTATTGCATGCTCAATACCATTCATTATATCAACATATGTTTATGAAAATTAATTAACAGCAAAATTGAAACATTAATATATTTAAATCTTAAAGGGACACTGACCACATATTATTTCTGTGGTCAGTCACATAGAGCATGCAATAGCAATCAAATTTTTTATTTACTCCAATTATCATATTTTAAACATTTTCTTGTTATCTTAATTTTAAAAGCAATAATGTAATTTTAGATGCAGATCCATTTTTGGTGACCAACCTGGGTTGTTATTGATGATTGGTGTATACCTTCCACGAGCAATATTTAATGACCTAAAAAATTTCAAAGTTGCATTAAAATAAAATAACATAAAAATTATAGGAGTAAATGTCAAATTAACTAAAACATTCATTTTATTCAAAAATGTTTTAACCAAATTGATGTCAGTGTCCCTTTAATAATCAATTGATTCATTCCTCATTACATTGTTTGGATGAAACAATATTGATATCTAAATGACATATTCAGTCTTGGACTTACTTTATAGATATAAGCATACCCTAACAGCACCATGATTACATATTTGGATGAATAACTTGTGTTTTGCATTGTGATCAATTGCACAAATGGATCGATATGACACATGTCTTTGGTTTGATTTATCACCCATTTTTATTTAAAATGTTGTTTGTGTGTATTCGTTTTAAAACATTGATCAATGGGTATATTTAGATATGCAATATAATCATATGAGATGATTTGTGTGTCTAATATAGTCAGAAATTAAACATATGTTAAAGACATCTTTTAATTCAGAATAACCTTGATTCACTCATGCATTTATTCTTCAGATTAGTGCTCTATTGTTCTCAGTTCTAAGTATAATTTTTGTAAAAATCGATAATGATGTGACTTAGTGATGTCCAAACTGTGTTCACTAATATATATCTATATCATTCATAGATCTAGTTATTGTTGGGAGCCCGGGGGGATCCAGCACCGACTTGGAAATAGTTTCAAAGCATTCTATTAAGTCCATTGACTCATTCATATGTCATTGAAGGTGTATTTGTAATCTATATTATGATAATGATTCTGATGAAGCATTACATTTGAATATAAAATTTAATTTAGTACTATGATTATATCTCTAATTTATTTAAATATTGAAAGATTAATATGTCAAAGCTTCTTAGTCTACACCTTTGTTGTTCAGAAGATGGATAACATATGTTTGTTTTTGTTTTAAATTGTGTAAACAATCATGAAGTAATACACACATGAGAACTCTCAAATGTTGCATGTACTCTTATTTTGTGAATTTATATGAAATCCAAACACTAACATTAAATTCTTACGCATTGAGAATAACATATCTAATGTCATTTGTATGCTCCATCAAAATGATGTAAATCATAACTTTGGATCAGTATATCTTTAATGCAACATTGATGTGTATCTTGTAGCAACAGTAACATATGTTATAATATCTGATATTAACGTGTACACAACATGATATGTTTTACAGATATTGATGTAACATGTGGAACGGAGGAGGAAGAGGCGGCCATGGAGTCTGATGGTATGTGAAAGCTATCTAACATGTATCCAACATGTCTTATTGTTTGTAAACATTCTCATGAGGAAATTAAAAGTCTACAACTTTGGCACTTTAAAAAGGATTATTCCTTTTCTTTTAGAATCCACTACTGCCCCCCTTTCCATATCATGCAGCATGAACATATGCTTGTATTATGTTTTCATTTATGTCTTATTTTTAATTAATGACATCATGATGTCACTTGCATATTCCATGACAAACCACAATAATCATCTTCTTATTGGACAGACACTCCTTGCTATTCATTTGAGTGCCTATATGCATACCATATCCTTATATCATCATTGTTAATAAATTGTAAACCACTTCTAAGTATATATAAAACCTAATCATGTTGAAATGCCTTTCTTTGAGATCATGATGTATGATATGTTAATATATATTTTATTATATATTTCAGATGGACACTCCACTTCTGGGCATCATTCTCCCACCCCTGCCCAGGCCCCTCCCCCTGTAGAAGCCCCTGCCCACCCCCCCTGTAGAAGCCCCTCCCCCTGTAGACACCCCTCTCCTGTAGAAGCCCCTCCCCCTGATGAAGACCTTCCCGGCCCTTCCCATTCCTCCAGGCCTGTCCCTCCAAGAATTGTCCCCGTTCGCCGCTCTCCCCGTATTTTGGCCCGTACAGTTCCCCAACCTGCCCAGTCCCCAACTCACCATTCCCAAGAATCCCCAGCTGTACGGGCTCACCCAGAGTGGCACCCCAGCCCTCGCCAGCCCCATCCAAGCCCTCGCCACCAATATCCCATCTCTCCCCCCTATCCCAACTTTCATTGTTCAAGGTGTCAGATCGTCCTTCCCAGGCACAGCTGTAAGTATCATTCTAAATCAACATTAGAACATTTTTAAAGTGACAGTGAACCAAAAAAATAAAAATATGCATGTTAATCAACTTGATAATTTACTCCTCTTATCAATTTTTAAGAGCTCTCTTTGTCTCTTTATTTTTATGTTGAAAGGCATATAATTGTTCAAATATTGTGAAGGGGGGGGGGGTTCTTTTTTATTGTTGGATTAATTTATCCACCAATCAGCAGGGACAACCAAGGTTGATCACAAAAAATGCAACGAAATATAAAATGCCATTGTTGCATTTAAATTAAAGATACAAAGAGAATGTATTAGATTTGATAATAGGAGTGAATTAAATGTTTAAAATATTTTTAATGGTCTATCTGAATCACAAATTAAAATATTTGTGGTCAGTGTCCCTTTAATTTCCTCTCACTCCATATACCAATTACTACTACTTGTATTGAAAAATATAAATATAAAACTTTCGTACATTCTCTCTTCTGTAAACCACTGGGAGTGTAATTTCTTCTGCTTGCTGTGTTTACACATGTTGGACTCAAGGCAAAAAGCTTTAAGGATAGGTGTGGATACCACAGGATAAATAAACTATTGAAATTTACAATGTATGGACAATGGAAATAATGTTCAAAATATTCATAGAGTCAAGCTGGAAAAGTGGATCAGTGTCAACAAATTACAGGGGATAACATTTTGGAGTAAACTGTATCTTTAATGGTTTATGTATTAAGAACATATTTCATGTGAAGAGAAGAAATATTGAATATTTGATTGTAAGAATGATTTGGATTTAAAATCCAAATATGTATATTTTCTCAATTTATATTATGTTGTGTAATTAACATTAATATTATTCTTTTTTTTTTTTTTTAATTTAGGTTGTGACTCAGCATGGCTCATGCTCGAAACTCGCGTATAGAGCAGGCCGTGCTGAGGAACTCAATGTTCCTGGGAAGGATGAATGACACCATTCATACTCTGCTTCAGGTTCAGCATTCGACTCTCCGCCATATTAGGCGTTTACAGTCAATGCCTGAATCTGGAGCAGAGCATGAAACGAACAATGAAGGTGATGCCCTGTAAGTGGAGTATCTGGAGATGCTCCAAGGTCGCCTTAAGATTCTTCCGTCCACATGTTACATATTTGTTTGTTATTGTTGCCATTTGGCCTTTTTTGTTTCTTGTTGTGCCTGTTGCACTCTTTTACCTTGTCAAATGGCTCCAATGGGGCTGTGCTGGCCCTTGTCCACTCTCTCCAAGGACTGTGATGCACTCTTTTACCTTGTCAAATGGCTCCAATGGGCCTGTGCTGGCCCTTGTCCACTCTCTCCAAGGACTATGATGCACTCTTTTACCTTGTCAAATGGCTCCAATGGGGCTGTGCTGGCCCTTGTCCACTCTCTCCAAGGACTGTGATGCACTCTTTTACCTTGTCAAATGGCTCCAATGGGGCTGTGCTGGCCCTTGTCCACTCTCTCCAAGGACTGTGATGCACTCTTTTACCTTGTCAAATGGCTCCAATGGGGCTGTGCTGGCCCTTGTCCACTCTCTCCAAGGACTGTGATGTACTCTTTTACCTTGTCAAATGGCTCCAATGGGGCTGTGCTGGCCCTTGTCCACTCTCTCCAAGGACTGTGATGCACTCTTTTACCTTGTCAAATGGCTCCAATGGGGCTGTGCTGGCCCTTGTCCACTCTCTCCAAGGACTGTGATGCACTCTTTTACCTTGTCAAATGGCTCCAATGGGGCTGTGCTGGCCCTTGTCCACTCTCTCCAAGGACTGTGATGCACTCTTTTACCTTGTCAAATGGCTCCAATGGGGCTGTGTTGGCCCTTGTCCACTCTCTCCAAGGACTGTGATGCACTCTTTTACCTTGTCAAATGGCTCCAATGGGGCTGTGCTGGCCCTTGTCCACTCTCTCCAAGGACTGTGATGCACTCTTTTACCTTGTCAAATGGCTCCAATGGGGCTGTGCTGGCCCTTGTCCACTCTCTCCAAGGACTGTGATGCACTCTTTTACCTTGTCAAATGGCTTCAATGGGGCTGTGCTGGCCCTTGTCCACTCTCTCCAAGGATTGTGATGCACTCTTTTACCTTGTCAAATGGCTCCAATGGGGCTGTGCTGGCCCTTGTCCACTCTCTCCAAGGACTGTGATGCACTCTTTTACCTTGTCAAATGGCTCCAATGGGGCAGTGCTGGCCCTTGTCCACTCTCTCCAAGGACTGTGATGCACTCTTTTACCTTGTCAAATGGCTCCAATTTTAATGATCTTTCAACGTTTATTTTTTAAAAAATTGTTTATGTTTTATGACATACTAATAAAAGACATGTCATTCCACGATTCTTTGTCCTCTTTATTCATGTCATTGATTGAAATCTCTAGTTTATGTGGTTAATCCTTAAAGGCACCTGAAACCAAATAATGGTCTTTCTGGAATCATATATGTAATACAATTGTAAATGACTTTAATATTTACATCTCCAATTTAATTTGATTCATTTTCTTGATATAGTTTTCGTAAAGCTTTATCTTTGCAAGATTATGATTAGCATAGTAATGATTTTATATATGTATATATATATATATATCTTGATGTTTGTATACATATATATTTTAAATTTCACATCCATGTGTTCATTTGTAAACTCTGCATGAATTGATGCACCTTTAACAAATGATCCCAGGATTGATACAATGAGATAATTTCTGTAAAGTGTTATTTTTATGGAAATAGTATTCTCTCTGTGGATCCTTTTTTTTTATTTGGTATTTCCTGTCCCTTTAAGTGATGCTGACCACAATTGCTAAGGAATGGATCTCCATTTCTAAAGCGTTTTTGTCCTTTTTACATGAACAAGGACATATAATCTTATTTAAAATAAATCTTATTTGAATGTTGACAGCTCATGTATTCCAATTTCAATTATATCTTATTGTAGTAATGTAACCAAATCAATCACTGTGTGTAATGTGCATATTTTAGATGATGAATATCTTTATATTAATATTTTTAAAAATTAATTCTCCAACGATATATGGCTATAGGTAGCCTGACCATATTTCAAATTGAATAAGTGACACGTTTGATCAATACATGTGTCATTATTGTTATTCAATTGTATGCTCCATCAAAATGATGTAAATCATAACTTTGGATCAGTATATCTTTAATGCAACATTGATGTGTGTCTTGTAGCAACAGTAACATATGTTATAATATCTGATATTAACGTGTACACAACATGTTATGTTTTACAGATATTGATGTAACATGTGGGACGGAGGAGGAAGAGGCGGCCATGGAGTCTGATGGTATGTGAAAGCTATCTAACATGTATCCAACATGTCTTATTGTTTGTGAACATTCTCATGAGGAAATTCAAAGTCTACAGCTTTGGCACTTTAAAAAGGATTATTCCTTTTATTTTAGAATCCACTACTGCCCCCTTTCAATATCATGCAGCATGAACATATGCTTGTATTATGTTTTCATTTATGTCTTATTTTTAATTAATGACATCATGATGTCACTTGCATATTCCATGACAAACCACAATAATCATCTTCTTATTGGACAGACACTCCTTGCTATTCATTTGAGTGCCTATATGCACACCATATCCTTATATCATCATTGTTAATAAATTGTAAACCACTTCTAAGTATATATAAAACCTAATCATGTTGAAATGCCTTTCTTTGAGATCATGATGTATGATATGTTAATATATATTTTATTATATATTTCAGATGGACACTCCACTTCTGGGCATCATTCTCCCACCCCTGCCCAGGCCCCTCCCCCTGTAGAAGCCCCTGCCCACCCCCCCTGTAGAAGCCCCTCCCCCTGTAGACACCCCTCCCCTGTAGAAGCCCCTCCTCCTGTTGAAGACCTTCCCGGCCCTTCCCATTCCTCCAGGCCTGTCCCTCCAAGAATTGTCCCCGTTCGCCGCTCTCCCCGTATTTTGGCCCGTACAGTTCCCCAACCTGCCCAGTCCCCAACTCACCATTCCCAAGAATCCCCAGCTGTACGGGCTCACCCAGAGTGGCACCCCAGCCCTCGCCAGCCCCATCCAAGCCCTCGCCACCAATATCCCATCTCTCCCCCCTATCCCAACTTTCATTGTTCAAGGTGTCAGATCGTCCTTCCCAGGCACAGCTGTAAGTATCATTCTAAATCAACATTAGAACATTTTTAAAGTGACAGTGAACCAAAAAAATAAAAATATGCATGTTAATCAACTTGATAATTTACTCCTCTTATCAATTTTTAAGAGCTCTCTTTGTCTCTTTATTTTTATGTTGAAAGACATATAATTGTTCAAATATTGTGAAGGGGGGGGGTTCTTTTTTATTGTTGGATTAATTTATCCACCAATCAGCAGGGACAACCAAGGTTGATCACAAAAAATGCAACGAAATATAAAATGCCATTGTTGCATTTAAATGAAAGATACAAAGAGAATGTATTAGATTTGATAATAGGAGTGAATTAAATGTTTAAAATATTTTTAATGGTCTATCTGAATCACAAATTAAAATATTTGTGGTCAGTGTCCCTTTAATTTCCTCTCACTCCATATACCAATTACTACTACTTGTATTGAAAAATATAAATATAAAACTTTCGTACATTCTCTCTTCTGTAAACCACTGGGAGTGTAATTTCTTCTGCTTGCTGTGTTTACACATGTTGGACTCAAGGCAAAAAGCTTTAAGGATAGGTGTGGATACCACAGGATAAATAAACTATTGAAATTTACAATGTATGGACAATGGAAATAATGTTCAAAATATTCATAGAGTCAAGCTGGAAAAGTGGATCAGTGTCAACAAATTACAGGGGATAACATTTTGGAGTAAACTGTACCTTTAATGGTTTATGTATTAAGAACAAATTTCATGTGAAGAGAAGAAATATTGAATATTTGATTGTAAGAATGATTTGGATTTAAAATTCAAATGCATATTTTCTCAATTTATATTATGTTGTGTAATTAACATTAATATTATTCTTTTTTTTTTTTTTTTAATTTAGGTTGTGACTCAGCATGGCTCATGCTCGAAACTCTTTCGCGTATAGAGCAGGCCGTGCTGAGGAACTCAGTGTTCCTGGGAAGGATGAATGACACCATTCATACTCTGCTTCAGGTTCAGCATTCGACTCTCCGCCATATTAGGCATTTACAGTCAATGCCTGAATCTGGAGCAGAGCATAAAACGGACAATGAAGGTGATGCCCAGTAAGTGGAGTATCTGGAGATGCTCCAAGGTCGCCTTAAGATTCTTCCGTCAACATGTTACATATTTGTTTGTTATTGTTGCCATTTGGCCTTTTTTGTTTCTTGTTGTGCCTGTTGCACTCTTTTACCTTGTCAAATGGCTCCAATGGGGCTGTGCTGGCCCTTGTCCACTCTCTCCAAGGACTGTGATGCACTCTTTTACCTTGTCAAATGGCTCCAATGGGGCTGTGCTGGCCCTTGTCCACTCTCTCCAAGGACTGTGATGCACTCTTTTACCTTGTCAAATGGCTCCAATGGGACTGTGCTGGCCCTTGTCCACTCTCTCCAAGGACTGTGATGCACTCTTTTACCTTGTCAATTGGCTCCAATGGGGCTGTGCTGGCCCTTGTCCACTCTCTCCAAGGACTGTGATGCACTCTTTTACCTTGTCAAATGGCTTCAATGGGGCTGTGCTGGCCCTTGTCCACTCTCTCCAAGGATTGTGATGCACTCTTTTTACCTTGTCAAATGGCTCCAATGGGGCTGTGCTGACCCTTGTCCACTCTCTCCAAGGACTGTGATGCACTCTTTTACCTTGTCAAATGGCTCCAATGGGGCTGTGCTGGCCCTTGTCCACTCTCTCCAAGGACTGTGATGCACTCTTTTACCTTGTTAAATGGCTCCAATGGGGCTGTGCTGGCCCTTGTCCACTCTCTCCAAGGACTGTGATGCACTCTTTTACCTTGTCAAATGGCTCCAATGGGGCTGTGCTGGCCCTTGTCCACTCTCTCCAAGGACTGTGATGCACTCTTTTACCTTGTCAAATGGCTCCAATTTTAATGATCTTTCAACGTTTATTTTTTTTAAAATTGTTTATGTTTTATGACATACTAATAAAAGACATGTCATTCCACAATTCTTTGTCCTCTTTATTCATGTCATTGATTGAAATCTCTAGTTTATGTGGTTAATCCTTAAAGGGACCTGAAACCAAATAATGGTCTTTCTGGAATCATATATGTAATACAAATGTAAATGACTTTAATATTTACATCTCCAATTTAATTTGATTCATTTTCTTGATATAGTTTTCGTAAAGCTTTATCTTTGCAAGATTATGATTAGCATAGTAATGATTTTATATATGTATATATATATATCTTGATGTTTGTATATATATATATATATTTTAAATTTCACATCCATGTGTTCATTTGTAAACTCTGCATGAATTGATGCACCTTTAACAAATGATCCCAGGATTGATACAATGAGATAATCTCTGTAAAGTGTTATTTTTATGGAAATAGTATTCTCTCTGTGGATTCTTTTTTTTTTATTTGGTATTTCCTGCCCCTTTAAGTGATGCTGACCACAATTGCTAAGGAATGGATCTCCATTTCTAAAGCGTTTTTGTCCTTTTTACATGAACAAGGACATATAATCTTATTTAAAATAAATCTTATTTGAATGTTGACAGCTCATGTATTCCAATTTCAATTATATCTTATTGTAGTAATGTAACCAAATCAATCACTGTGTGTAATGTGCATATTTTAGATGATGAATATCTTTATATTAATATTTTTAAAAATTAATTCTCCAACGATATATGGCTATAGGTAGCCTGACCATATTTCAACTTGAATAAGTGACACGTTTGATCAATACATGTGTAATTATTGTTATTCAATTGTATGCTCCATCAAAATGATGTAAATCATAACTTTGGATCAGTATATCTTTAATGCAACATTGATGTGTGTCTTGTAGCAACAGTAACATATGTTATAATATCTGATATTAACGTGTACACAACATGTTATGTTTTACAGATATTGATGTAACATGTGGGACGGAGGAGGAAGAGGCGGCCATGGAGTCTGATGGTATGTGAAAGCTATCTAACATGTATCCAACATGTCTTATTGTTTGTAAACATTCTCATGAGGAAATTCAAAGTCTACAGCTTTGGCACTTTAAAAAGGATTATTCCTTTTCTTTTAGAATCCACTACTGCCCCCCTTTCAATATCATGCAGCATGAACATATGCTTGTATTATGTTTTCATTTATGTCTTATTTTTAATTAATGACATCATGATGTCACTTGCATATTCCATGACAAACCACAATAATCATCTTCTTATTGGACAGACACTCCTTGCTATTCATTTGAGTGCCTATATGCATACCATATCCTTATATCATCATTGTTAATAAATTGTAAACCACTTCTAAGTATATATAAAACCTAATCATGTTGAAATGCCTTTCTTTGAGATCATGATGTATGAGATGTTAATATATATTTTATTATATATTTCAGATGGACACTCCACTTCTGGGCATCATTCTACCACCCCTGCCCAGGCCCCTCCCCCTGTAGAAGCCCCTCCCCCTGTAGAAGCCCCTGCCCACCCCCCCTGTAGAAGCCCCTCCCCCGGTAGACGCCCCTTCCCCTGTAGAAGCCCCTCCCCCTGTTGAAGAACTTCCCGGCCCTTCCCATTCCTCCAGGCCTGTCCCTCCAAGAATTGTCCCCTTTCGCTGCTCTCCCCGTATTTTGGCCCGTACAGTTCCCCAACCTGCCCAGTCCCTAACTCACCATTCCCAAGAATCCCCAGCTGTACGGGCTCACCCAGAGTGGCACCCCAGCCCTCGCCAGCCCCATCCAAGCCCTCGCCACCAATATCCCATCTCTCCCCCTATCCCAACTTTCATTGTTCGAGGTGTCAGATCGTCCTTCCCAGGCACAGCTGTAAGTATCATTCTAAATCAACATTAGAACATTTTTAAAGTGACAGTGAACCAAAAAAATAAAAATATGCATGTTAATCAACTTGATAATTTACTCCTCTTATCAATTTTTAAGAGCTCTCTTTGTCTCTTTATTTTTATGTTGAAAGGCATATAATTGTTCAAATATTGTGAAGGGGGGGGTTCTTTTTTATTGTTGGATTAATTTATCCACCAATCAGCAGGGACAACCAAGGTTGATCACAAAAAATGCAACGAAATATAAAATGCCATTGTTGCATTTAAATTAAAGATACAAAGAGAATGTATTAGATTTGATAATAGGAGTGAATTAAATGTTTAAAATATTTTTAATGGTCTATCTGAATCACAAATTAAAATATTTGTGGTCAGTGTCCCTTTAATTTCCTCTCACTCCATATACCAATTACTACTACTTGTATTGAAAAATATAAATATAAAACTTTCGTACATTCTCTCTTCTGTAAACCACTGGGAGTGTAATTTCTTCTGCTTGCTGTGTTTACACATGTTGGACTCAAGGCAAAAAGCTTTAAGGATAGGTGTGGATACCACAGGATAAATAAACTATTGAAATTTACAATGTATGGACAATGGAAATAATGTTCAAAATATTCATAGAGTCAAGCTGGAAAAGTGGATCAGTGTCAACAAATTACAGGGGATAACATTTTGGAGTAAACTGTACCTTTAATGGTTTATGTATTAAGAACAAATTTCATGTGAAGAGAAGAAATATTGAATATTTGATTGTAAGAATGATTTGGATTTAAAATTCAAATGCATATTTTCTCAATTTATATTATGTTGTGTAATTAACATTAATATTATTCTTTTTTTTTTTTTTTAATTTAGGTTGTGACTCAGCATGGCTCATGCTCGAAACTCTTTCGCGTATAGAGCAGGCCGTGCTGAGGAACTCAATGTTCCTGGGAAGGATGAATGACACCATTCATACTCTGCTTCAGGTTCAGCATTCGACTCTCCGCCATATTAGGCATTTACAGTCAATGCCTGAATCTGGAGCAGAGCATGAAACGGACAATGAAGGTGATGCCCAGTAAGTGGAGTATCTGGAGATGCTCCAAGGTCGCCTTAAGATTCTTCCGTCCACATGTTACATATTTGTTTGTTATTGTTGCCATTTGGCCTTTTTTGTTTCTTGTTGTGCCTGTTGCACTCTTTTACCTTGTCAAATGGCTCCAATGGGGCTGTGCTGGCCCTTGTCCACTCTCTCCAAGGACTGTGATGCACTCTTTTACCTTGTCAAATGGCTCCAATGGGCCTGTGCTGGCCCTTGTCCACTCTCTCCAAGGACTGTGATGCACTCTTTTACCTTGTCAAATGGCTCCAATGGGGCTGTGCTGGTCCTTGTCCATTCTCTCCAAGGACTGTGGTGCACTCTTTTACCTTGTCACATGGCTCCAATGGGGCTGTGCTGGCCCTTGTCCACTCTCTTCAAGGACTGTGATGCACTCTTTTACCTTGTCAAATGGCTCCAATGGGGCTGTGCTGGCCTTTGTCCACTCTCTCCAAGGACTGTGATGCACTCTTTTACCTTGTCAAATGTCTCCAATGGGGCTGTGCTGGCCCTTGTCCACTCTTTCCAAGGACTGTGATGCACTATTTTACCTTGTCAAATGGCTCCAATGGGGCTGTGCTGGCCCTTGTCCACTCTCTCCAAGGACTGTGATGCACTCTTTTACCTTGTCAAATGGCTCCAATGGGGCTGTGCTGGCCCTTGTCCACTCTCTCCAAGGACTGTGATGCACTCTTTTACCTTGTCAAATGGCTTCAATGGGGCTGTGCTGGCCCTTGTCCACTCTCTCCAAGGATTGTGATGCACTCTTTTACCTTGTCAAATGGCTCCAATGGGGCTGTGCTGGCCCTTGTCCACTCTCTCCAAGGACTGTGATGCACTCTTTTACCTTGTCAAATGGCTCCAATGGGGCTGTGCTGGCCCTTGTCCACTCTCTCCAAGGACTGTGATGCACTCTTTTACCTTGTTAAATGGCTCCAATGGGGCTGTGCTGGCCCTTGTCCACTCTCTCCAAGGACTGTGATGCACTCTTTTACCTTGTCAAATGGCTCCAATTTTAATGATCTTTCAACGTTTATTTTTTTAAAAATTGTTTATGTTTTATGACATACTAATAAAAGACATGTCATTCCACAATTCTTTGTCCTCTTTATTCATGTCATTGATTGAAATCTCTAGTTTATGTGGTTAATCCTTAAAGGGACCTGAAACCAAATAATGGTCTTTCTGGAATCATATATGTAATACAAATGTAAATGACTTTAATATTTACATCTCCAATTTAATTTGACTCATTTTCTTGATATAGTTTTCGTAAAGCTTTATCTTTGCAAGATTATGATTAGCATAGTAATGATTTTATATATGTATATATATATATCTTGATGTTTGTATATATATATATATTTTAAATTTCACATCCATGTGTTCATTTGTAAACTCTGCATGAATTGATGCACCTTTAAAAAATGATCCCAGGATTGATACAATGAGATAATCTCTGTAAAGTGTTATTTTTATGGAAATAGTATTCTCTCTGTGGATCCTTTTTTTTTATTTGGTATTTCCTGTCCCTTTAAGTGATGCTGACAACAATTGCTAAGGAATGGATCTCCATTTCTAAAGCGTTTTTGTCCTTTTTACATGAACAAGGACATATAATCTTATTTAAAATAAATCTTATTTGAATGTTGACAGCTCATGTATTCCAATTTCAATTATATCTTATTGTAGTAATGTAACCAAATCAATCACTGTGTGTAATGTGCATATTTTAGATGATGAATATCTTTATATTAATATTTTTAAAAATTAATTCTCCAACGATATATGGCTATAGGTAGCCTGACCATATTTCAACTTGAATAAGTGACACGTTTGATCAATACATGTGTAATTATTGTTATTCAATTGTATGCTCCATCAAAATGATGTAAATCATAACTTTGGATCAGTATATCTTTAATGCAACATTGATGTGTGTCTTGTAGCAACAGTAACATATGTTATAATATCTGATATTAACGTGTACACAACATGTTATGTTTTACAGATATTGATGTAACATGTGGGACGGAGGAGGAAGAGGCGGCCATGGAGTCTGATGGTATGTGAAAGCTATCTAACATGTATCCAACATGTCTTATTGTTTGTAAACATTCTCATGAGGAAATTCAAAGTCTACAGCTTTGGCACTTTAAAAAGGATTATTCCTTTTCTTTTAGAATCCACTACTGCCCCCCTTTTAATATCATGCAGCATGAACATATGCTTGTATTATGTTTTCATTTATGTCTTATTTTTAATTAATGACATCATGATGTCACTTGCATATTCCATGACAAACCACAATAATCATCTTCTTATTGGACAGACACTCCTTGCTATTCATTTGAGTTCCTATATGCATACCATATCCTTATATCATCATTGTTAATAAATTGTAAACCACTTCTAAGTATATATAAAACCTAATCATGTTGAAATGCCTTTCTTTGAGATCATGATGTATGAGATGTTAATATATATTTTATTATATATTTCAGATGGACACTCCACTTCTGGGCATCATTCTCCCACCCCTGCCCAGGCCCCTCCCCCTGTAGAAGCCCCTACCCCTGTAGAAGCCCCTGCCCACCCCCCCTGTAGAAGCCCCTCCCCCGGTAGACGCCCCTTCCCCTGTAGAAGCCCCTCCCCCTGTTGAAGACCTTCCCGGCCCTTCCCATTCCTCCAGGCCTGTCCCTCCAAGAATTGTCCCCGTTCGCTGCTCTCCCCGTATTTTGGCCCGTACAGTTCCCCAACCTGCCCAGTCCCTAACTCACCATTCCCAAGAATCCCCAGCTGTACGGGCTCACCCAGAGTGGCACCCCAGCCCTCGCCAGCCCCATCCAAGCCCTCGCCACCAATATCCCATCTCTCCCCCTATCCCAACTTTCATTGTTCGAGGTGTCAGATCGTCCTTCCCAGGCACAGCTGTAAGTATCATTCTAAATCAACATTAGAACATTTTTAAAGTGACAGTGAACCAAAAAAATAAAAATATGCATGTTAATCAACTTGATAATTTACTCCTCTTATCAATTTTTAAGAGCTCTCTTTGTCTCTTTATTTTTATGTTGAAAGGCATATAATTGTTCAAATATTGTGAAGGGGGGGGGGGGTTCTTTTTTATTGTTGGATTAATTTATCCACCAATCAGCAGGGACAACCAAGGTTGATCACAAAAAATGCAACGAAATATAAAATGCCATTGTTGCATTTAAATTAAAGATACAAAGAGAATGTATTAGATTTGATAATAGGAGTGAATTAAATGTTTAAAATATTTTCAATGGTCTATCTGAATCACAAATTAAAATATTTGTGGTCAGTGTCCCTTTAATTTCCTCTCACTCCATATACCAATTACTACTACTTGTATTGAAAAATATAAATATAAAACTTTCGTACATTCTCTCTTCTGTAAACCACTGGGATTGTAATTTCTTCTGCTTGCTGTGTTTACACATGTTGGACTCAAGGCAAAAAGCTTTAAGGATAGGTGTGGATACCACAGGATAAATAAACTATTGAAATTTACAATGTATGGACAATGGAAATAATGTTCAAAATATTCATAGAGTCAAGCTGGAAAAGTGGATCAGTGTCAACAAATTACAGGGGATAACATTTTGGAGTAAACTGTACCTTTAATGGTTTATGTATTAAGAACATATTTCATGTGAAGAGAAGAAATATTGAATATTTGATTGTAAGAATGATTTGGATTTAAAATTCAAATGTATATTTTCTCAATTTATATTATGTTGTGTAATTAACATTAATATTATTCTTTTTATTTTTTTTAATTTAGGTTGTGACTCAGCATGGCTCATGCTAGAAACTCTTTCGCGTATAGAGCAGGCCGTGCTGAGGAACTCAATGTTCCTGGGAAGGATGAATGACACCATTCATACTCTGCTTCAGGTTCAGCATTCGACTCTCCGCCATATTAGGCATTTACAGTCAATGCCTGAATCTGGAGCAGAGCATGAAACGGACAATGAAGGTGATGCCCAGTAAGTGGAGTATCTGGAGATGCTCCAAGGTCGCCTTAAGATTCTTCCGTCCACATGTTACATATTTGTTTGTTATTGTTGCCATTTGGCCTTTTTTGTTTCTTGTTGTGCCTGTTGCACTCTTTTACCTTGTCAAATGGCTCCAATGGGGCTGTGCTGGCCCTTGTCCACTCTCTCCAAGGACTGTGCTGCACTCTTTTACCTTGTCAAATAGCTCCAATGGGCCTGTGCTGGCCCTTGTCCACTCTCTCCAAGGACTGTGATGCACTCTTTTACCTTGTCAAATGGCTCCAATGGGGCTGTGCTGGCCCTTGTCCACTCTCTCCAAGGACTGTGATGCACTCTTTTACCTTGTCAAATGGCTCCAATGGGGCTGTGCTGGCCCTTGTCCACTCTCTCCAAGGACTGTGATGCACTCTTTTACCTTGTCAAATGGCTCCAATGGGGCTGTGCTGGCCCTTGTCCACTCTCTCCAAGGACTGTGATGCACTCTTTTACCTTGTCAAATGGCTCCAATGGGGCTGTGCTTGCCCTTGTCCACTCTCTCCAAGGACTGTGATGCACTCTTTTACCGTGTCAAATGGCTCCAATGGGGCTGTGCTGGCCCTTGTCCACTCTCTCCAAGGACTGTGATGCACTCTTTTACCTTGTCAAATGGCTCCAATGGGGCTGTGCTGGCCCTTGTCCACTCTCTCCAAGGACTGTGATGCACTCTTTTACCTTGTCAAATGGCTCCAATGGGGCTGTGCTGGCCCTTGCCCACTCTCTCCAAGGACTGTGATGCACTCTTTTACCTTGTCAAATGGCTCCAATTTTAATGATCTTTCAACATTTATTTTTTTTTAAATTGTTTATGTTTTATGACATACTAATAAAATACATGTCATTCCACGATTCTTTGTCCTCTTTATTCATGTCATTGATTGAAATCTCTAGTTTATGTGGTTAATCCTTAAAGGGACCTGACACCAAATAATGATCTTTCTGGAATCATATATGTTATACAATTGTAAATGACTTTAATATTTACATCTCCAATTTAATTTGATTCATTTTCTTGATATAGTTTTCGTAAAGCTTTATCTTTGCAAGATTATGATTAGCATAGTAATGATTTTATATATGTATATATATATATGGAAAAGAAGATGTGAAGAAGCGCACAAGAAAGGCACCCCTAGTGAAGCCTGTAGGTACAGATGCTCAAATAATAAGATGCAATTAAACCACTCACGTGATTCAACCTCAATTTGTATGAGGTATCAATCGGACCCAGGTTCTAGCTGTTTCCTCCTTGAATGTTCCTTTTCTGTTTGCCACCGATGATCCCTGTATTCCTGGGCTGTGCAGAAGTCGTCTCTGAGATCTTTAAAACAGAGATGTGGATCTGCATCTACTGCAGCACTCGGGGGCAGGTGTAGGGGCAGAACAAAAGGGAAGTGCAAATATATGTATTCAAACCATATATTTATTGGTGCAGAATATAGACAGGTGTAAACATACCAAACATACAAAGTCACAAGTTATTTCCAGTGACTGATAAAATGCAGCACTAACCGGTATAGCATATATAACAGTCTAACAAGGAGATCTGTCTAGCTACCGTTAATTCGCTGCTGTGTGATTAAATGAAATAACAAACCCTCTCTCAGCTCGATACCAGCTTACCCCCGAACACACAACCAGGTGTGTGATACGGAGAGCTGGGGGTTATCGGCGTGTATGGAGAAGCGGGTGATGAGTGTGGCGGGGGGCGGAGCCTTACGCGTTTCGCAACGCTATTGGTTGCTTCGTCAGAGGTAGGGGCCGCCCCCCTCCCATTCTGTCCTTTATAGCGTAGTGGGGCTCTATTGGTCCGTAGCAGGGAACAGCCGTCGCCATATTTCTTAAGGGCATCTTAGTGTATAAGATACATACATAGATGTTCTTGAAATACTATTCCCTTATTTAAAATCTGAATGTTTAAAAACTGTTAATTTCAAACCTAGAAAAGCGCCTTGTCTAAATAGAACAGGCAGAATAAAAAATATATATATAATAGTCCAAGTTAGAACTATTAAATGTTGAAATATAAAAAAGTTTAAAATAGTAAAAAATAGTAAAACGGTCATTCATAAAAGTATGTAAAACTATGTGAGACATAATTTAGGCGACATGTAAATCTACATATGGCTAATACAAGATACACATGGCACACAACATAATGCCAATGGCTCAATATATAATGGATCTAACAATTCAATGCATTCTGTATTCCATATAATCTCATAAAACTTTCTGTATTGAGCCATGTCTCGCTATATATAGTGTTATGGAAGCTTAATCACAGAAGACTCTAACATATAACAGGAGTGACCAAAATTTTCATTTATAGGCTATGTATTCTACCCCCAATAGTAACTGTATATCTGTGTGGAGGGGATAATATAGTAATCAAAGCCCTGATGCTTCATTTTTACAGAAGTAGGAAAACATAACAGTCTATTGCTACTGATGAGATACCTAGTGTGTACAAGGAGTGAAAGACAAATGCTTCTATGTTACTTAAACCTATTTGTAGGGGTTACTATGAAACAAGGAAGGTGGAAGGATCAGGCAAATGGGACTGGCAGATCTTTGACTCTGTACTTAACTATTAAATATTAAATAAATGGATATTGGCTGTACTGAAACTTCTATATTTCGCCAGGCTGTATGTCAAAGAAATGCCGCTAGGTCTATATCCCTATTTAGCCCATTTGGCTCAAGGGTATTTAATGAGAAGATCCAAAAAGTTTCTCTTTTTCTCAGCTCGAGTAGTCTGCTGCCACCTCTCTTGTTAGTATTAATTTGCTCTATTGCTTTAATATAGAAATCATTTTTGTTTTTATTGTGTTTTTGGCTAAAATGTTGGATAAGAGGGGTATTTAATGTGCCCGCTTCAATATTTTTCATGTGTTCCAAACATCTGGTTTTAAGATTTCTTTTAGTGCGTCCAATGTACCTCAGGGGCTTATCACAGGTACACTCCAGCATATAGACTACATAGTCCGATTTACAATTTAGTAATTTCTTTATTGGGAATATTTCTTCATTTTCTGTTTTTATTGCAAATTTATTAAATTGCTTTGAATGATGTGTGTGATCACAACAGACACAGTTCTTTCTAAAACACTTATGAAAGCCTTTTAGCACAGAGGTGGTTAGATTCTTATTTAGATTAGTGGACTTTTTACTTCTGAGAGCACTAGGTGCAAGCACTGACTTCAGATTTTGGTTTTTTCTATAGATGACGTCAGGATTGTTTCCAATCACATCTTTTAGCAACGGATCTTTTTGTAGTATCCCCCAGTGTTTGTTTAAGATGTTTTTAATTTTCCAGTGGCCATCATTAAACGTAGTGACAAATTTGACTTTACTTTTGGTTATTGTATTTGTTGGCCTATTCCTATTTTGAATAAGGGATTGTCTGTCTAGAATTTTAGCTCTTTCATATGCCTTGTCAACAATTTTGTCTGGGTATTTCTTTTCTTTAAACTTTTGTTTCAAAATTTTTGCTTCTTTCTCAAAAGTTTCAATCTCTGTACAATTTCTTTTTAGACGCTGAAACTGTCCATAAGGTATGTTCTCTATCCACCTTGGATGGTGAGCGCTTCTCGCATCTAGATATCCATTAGTATCTGTTAGTTTGCGAAAAAGACTGCTCTTTACTGAACCATCCAAGGTGGATAGAGTGACATCCAAAAAGTCAATTTGATGTACATTGATGGTATCTGTAAATTTCAGATTCATGTGATTATTATTAAGTTGTTCCACAAAATCCTTCCAATCACATTCGTCACCATCCCATACTATCAGGATATCATCTATAAATCTCCGCCACAATTTGATCTGGCCATATTTATATCCTGTACCTTCATAGACCATATCATTCTCAAAAGCACCCATATAAAGGTTGGCAAAATTTGGCGCAAATTTAGTGCCCATTGCCGTGCCGGTCTTTTGTAAATAAAAATTTTCTTCAAAGAGAAAATAATTATTTTCTAGAACAAACTTAATGGAGTCTAGAATGAATTTCTTTTGGTCGTTAGCCATTTGATCTGCCTTGTCAAGAAAATACTTAGTGGCGATTATACCCTGTTCATGGGGGATCGAAGTATACAGGGCTGTTACGTCTAGAGTTGCCCATTTATAGGACGATTTCCATTCTAGATCTTCAATTGTCTGTAACAGGTGAGGGGTATCTCTAAGATATGACCTTAGCTGTAATACCATGGGTTTGAGGAATATATCTACATATTCAGAGAGTCTGGAAGTAAGGGAATCAATACCCGAGATGATGGGTCTGCCCGGAGGTCTGTCTAGGTTTTTGTGAATCTTAGGCAAATAATAATATATAGCTATTTTAGGTTCTTGATTAGCTAAATATCTCCATTCTCTTATGTCTAGAATTTTTTCTCTAAGACCCCAGTTTATATGTTCCATATAATTTGCCAATAGAAAATTTGTAGGGTCATTTTTCTCTAGACACCTATATGTTGCCAAATCTGAGAGCTGTCTATAGGCTTCTTCTAGATAGTCCTTTTTATTTAAAAGGACTATTCCACCGCCTTTGTCTGCCTCTCTTATTATAATTTCTTCATTGTCCACTAGTGTTTTTAAAACTTCTTTTTCTGTTAGACTTAGATTATATTTTTTAACCTTATAATCTTTACATAAGGCGGAGCATTCCTGAATTATTAAGTCTTTGAATTGTATTATATGTTTTCCTTGGGATTGGACTGGGAAGAAAATCGATTTTGGCCTTAGACCACTATTCATTATTTTTGCCTCTTCCAAATCAATGTTAATTTCATTATCAAAGCTAATGTTAGAGGTTGTTCCTGTTCTATTTGACTGGGTGTAGTTTTCATTTTCAAGGTCTATTAGGGCTTCTAGAGTTTCTTTGTCTGATTGTGTAAGCATATTACATTCCCTATTTTTCTTATCTTTTTCAAAATGTCTTATTAGCGTTACTTTTCTTATAAATTTATTTACATCTACAAAGAGTTCAAAAGGATTTGGTTTTTTAGTAGGTGCAAAGGAAAGTCCTCTTTTTAAGAGTTCCATTTCTTTTAGATTTAAATTGTGTGTCGATAGATTAAATATTTTAATCGTATCATTACTATCATTTTTTATAATGGTCTCATTTCTCTTCTTCTTTTTAGATTGTATAATTCTTCCTGCTCTGCATCCTCTTCGTTTTCCAGATGTCTTTTTCCTCTTCTTAGATCTCTGGAGACGTCTGTTTGTCTCCACTCTAAATTTGTATGTGAGGGTCCTGCTCTTTCTATTCTTTCCCCATATTGTATTCTGGGTTCGTCCCTGAGGTGTCTGTCGGGAAAATCCCTCACCTGTTGTGTATTTCTATCATAAGAGTTTTCTCCCCGATTCCATGTGTCGTCAGTTGTATTTCTATGGTCTCTAAACTCCTTGTACACATAGCTTCTCTCTGGTTGTGATGTGTAATTACCCCTGTTACCATGGTTTTTACCCCTACTACCCCTCATAAATCTCCCTCTTGAGGCTTGGTGATTATTGGGTTTAATCTGTTCGTAGGGGTTAGGTTCTCTGTAGGTATGATTATAATACGTTCCTTTAGGAGTATCTTGTTTATTAGATGTATGATAATTAGTTTTGTTATTTTTGTTATCATTAGGTTTATTGGTATTTTTGTTTTTACTCTTGTGTTTATCAGGGAAGTGAAATCTAATATTAGGAGTAGTAGATGAGGAGTATCTCCTCTCTTTTGGACCCCCTTTATTTAGAAGCGTGTTGGCATAGTTATCACTGTTGTTAATGTGACTGTTACTAATTCCAGGAGTCATAGGAGTATTGGGAATGTCAGTCTCTATTTCAATATTCCCTGTATTCTCTGAATGTTTAGCAAGAAAATCTCTTTCAAATTTCTTTTTCTTTTTTAGTTTCAAATCTCTTTCCAATTTATTCATTCTTTCCCTAATTTCACTATCTAGTTTGTCGTAGTAGGGGTCTCCTTTAAAGGGTATAATTTGAGATTCTAGTTTTTTTAATTCTGTTGTTACTCTTTCTAGATTCGCTTCCCTAAATTTAATAATAATTTTCATTAATTTAGTGGAGCTTTCTTCTAAAGTGGATTCCCATTCAAACAACAACTCAATATCCGTACTATTAAATATAGGTGTTTTTGTTAGTGTTAGACCTTTGGGTATGATCCCTGCTTTTAAATACGTTTCTAACCCAATAATGTCACACCAATTCTTAATTTGTATCTTACTAAGTTTTTCAATTTGTCTAAAAAGTTCCCGAGGGTTAGTTAGAGTTACTTGCCCATCATTTCCCTCTACAATCTGTATATCTGTAGAGAGGGTTCTTTTCTTTAGATTGGGATCAAAATATATACCAAAATTTGAATTGGAAATAGGAACTGAGTTAGAGTTTGAATTATCCCCAGCTGCAGACATATTAAACCGTATCAACACTCCTCAATGAGTAGTGTTGTACAGTAATAGAAATCAAAACAAAAAGAGGGGGGACAATCTGCGCTTAGGAATATTATAGCTGCACTTTCAACAATGTACCAGGATATTAGATAATATACCAAGATATTAGTGATTAGTGATGGTGTGACCCTGCGAGAGTAATCAAATACAGTAATATCAATGAATAATTCTCCGATCATACACTGAACATTACACAATGACGATCAATCTAGCACTGTAATGAGTTACTCACATAAAGTCTAACACTAACAAAAACACCTATATTTAATAGTACGGATATTGAGTTGTTGTTTGAATGGGAATCCACTTTAGAAGAAAGCTCCACTAAATTAATGAAAATTATTATTAAATTTAGGGAAGCGAATCTAGAAAGAGTAACAACAGAATTAAAAAAACTAGAATCTCAAATTATACCCTTTAAAGGAGACCCCTACTACGACAAACTAGATAGTGAAATTAGGGAAAGAATGAATAAATTGGAAAGAGATTTGAAACTAAAAAAGAAAAAGAAATTTGAAAGAGATTTTCTTGCTAAACATTCAGAGAATACAGGGAATATTGAAATAGAGACTGACATTCCCAATACTCCTATGACTCCTGGAATTAGTAACAGTCACATTAACAACAGTGATAACTATGCCAACACGCTTCTAAATAAAGGGGGTCCAAAAGAGAGGAGATACTCCTCATCTACTACTCCTAATATTAGATTTCACTTCCCTGATAAACACAAGAGTAAAAACAAAAATACCAATAAACCTAATGATAACAAAAATAACAAAACTAATTATCATACATCTAATAAACAAGATACTCCTAAAGGAACGTATTATAATCATACCTACAGAGAACCTAACCCCTACGAACAGATTAAACCCAATAATCACCAAGCCTCAAGAGGGAGATTTATGAGGGGTAGTAGGGGTAAAAACCATGGTAACAGGGGTAATTACACATCACAACCAGAGAGAAGCTATGTGTACAAGGAGTTTAGAGACCATAGAAATACAACTGACGACACATGGAATCGGGGAGAAAACTCTTATGATAGAAATACACAACAGGTGAGGGATTTTCCCGACAGACACCTCAGGGACGAACCCAGAATACAATATGGGGAAAGAATAGAAAGAGCAGGACCCTCACATACAAATTTAGAGTGGAGACAAACAGACGTCTCCAGAGATCTAAGAAGAGGAAAAAGACATCTGGAAAACGAAGAGGATGCAGAGCAGGAAGAATTATACAATCTAAAAAGAAGAAGAGAAATGAGACCATTATAAAAAATGATAGTAATGATACGATTAAAATATTTAATCTATCGACACACAATTTAAATCTAAAAGAAATGGAACTCTTAAAAAGAGGACTTTCCTTTGCACCTACTAAAAAACCAAATCCTTTTGAACTCTTTGTAGATGTAAATAAATTTATAAGAAAAGTAACGCTAATAAGACATTTTGAAAAAGATAAGAAAAATAGGGAATGTAATATGCTTACACAATCAGACAAAGAAACTCTAGAAGCCCTAATAGACCTTGAAAATGAAAACTACACCCAGTCAAATAGAACAGGAACAACCTCTAACATTAGCTTTGATAATGAAATTAACATTGATTTGGAAGAGGCAAAAATAATGAATAGTGGTCTAAGGCCAAAATCGATTTTCTTCCCAGTCCAATCCCAAGGAAAACATATAATACAATTCAAAGACTTAATAATTCAGGAATGCTCCGCCTTATGTAAAGATTATAAGGTTAAAAAATATAATCTAAGTCTAACAGAAAAAGAAGTTTTAAAAACACTAGTGGACAATGAAGAAATTATAATAAGAGAGGCAGACAAAGGCGGTGGAATAGTCCTTTTAAATAAAAAGGACTATCTAGAAGAAGCCTATAGACAGCTCTCAGATTTGGCAACATATAGGTGTCTAGAGAAAAATGACCCTACAAATTTTCTATTGGCAAATTATATGGAACATATAAACTGGGGTCTTAGAGAAAAAATTCTAGACATAAGAGAATGGAGATATTTAGCTAATCAAGAACCTAAAATAGCTATATATTATTATTTGCCTAAGATTCACAAAAACCTAGACAGACCTCCGGGCAGACCCATCATCTCGGGTATTGATTCCCTTACTTCCAGACTCTCTGAATATGTAGATATATTCCTCAAACCCATGGTATTACAGCTAAGGTCATATCTTAGAGATACCCCTCACCTGTTACAGACAATTGAAGATCTAGAATGGAAATCGTCCTATAAATGGGCAACTCTAGACGTAACAGCCCTGTATACTTCGATCCCCCATGAACAGGGTATAATCGCCACTAAGTATTTTCTTGACAAGGCAGATCAAATGGCTAACGACCAAAAGAAATTCATTCTAGACTCCATTAAGTTTGTTCTAGAAAATAATTATTTTCTCTTTGAAGAAAATTTTTATTTACAAAAGACCGGCACGGCAATGGGCACTAAATTTGCGCCAAATTTTGCCAACCTTTATATGGGTGCTTTTGAGAATGATATGGTCTATGAAGGTACAGGATATAAATATGGCCAGATCAAATTGTGGCGGAGATTTATAGATGATATCCTGATAGTATGGGATGGTGACGAATGTGATTGGAAGGATTTTGTGGAACAACTTAATAATAATCACATGAATCTGAAATTTACAGATACCATCAATGTACATCAAATTGACTTTTTGGATGTCACTCTATCCACCTTGGATGGTTCAGTAAAGAGCAGTCTTTTTCGCAAACTAACAGATACTAATGGATATCTAGATGCGAGAAGCGCTCACCATCCAAGGTGGATAGAGAACATACCTTATGGACAGTTTCAGCGTCTAAAAAGAAATTGTACAGAGATTGAAACTTTTGAGAAAGAAGCAAAAATTTTGAAACAAAAGTTTAAAGAAAAGAAATACCCAGACAAAATTGTTGACAAGGCATATGAAAGAGCTAAAATTCTAGACAGACAATCCCTTATTCAAAATAGGAATAGGCCAACAAATACAATAACCAAAAGTAAAGTCAAATTTGTCACTACGTTTAATGATGGCCACTGGAAAATTAAAAACATCTTAAACAAACACTGGGGGATACTACAAAAAGATCCGTTGCTAAAAGATGTGATTGGAAACAATCCTGACGTCATCTATAGAAAAAACCAAAATCTGAAGTCAGTGCTTGCACCTAGTGCTCTCAGAAGTAAAAAGTCCACTAATCTAAATAAGAATCTAACCACCTCTGTGCTAAAAGGCTTTCATAAGTGTTTTAGAAAGAACTGTGTCTGTTGTGATCACACACATCATTCAAAGCAATTTAATAAATTTGCAATAAAAACAGAAAATGAAGAAATATTCCCAATAAAGAAATTACTAAATTGTAAATCGGACTATGTAGTCTATATGCTGGAGTGTACCTGTGATAAGCCCCTGAGGTACATTGGACGCACTAAAAGAAATCTTAAAACCAGATGTTTGGAACACATGAAAAATATTGAAGCGGGCACATTAAATACCCCTCTTATCCAACATTTTAGCCAAAAACACAATAAAAACAAAAATGATTTCTATATTAAAGCAATAGAGCAAATTAATACTAACAAGAGAGGTGGCAGCAGACTACTCGAGCTGAGAAAAAGAGAAACTTTTTGGATCTTCTCATTAAATACCCTTGAGCCAAATGGGCTAAATAGGGATATAGACCTAGCGGCATTTCTTTGACATACAGCCTGGCGAAATATAGAAGTTTCAGTACAGCCAATATCCATTTATTTAATATTTAATAGTTAAGTACAGAGTCAAAGATCTGCCAGTCCCATTTGCCTGATTCTTCCACCTTCCTTGTTTCATAGTAACCCCTACAAATAGGTTTAAGTAACATAGAAGCATTTGTCTTTCACTCCTTGTACACACTAGGTATCTCATCAGTAGCAATAGACTGTTATGTTTTCCTACTTCTGTAAAAATGAAGCATCAGGGCTTTGATTACTATATTATCCCCTCCACACAGATATACAGTTACTATTGGGGGTAGAATACATAGCCTATAAATGAAAATTTTGGTCACTCCTGTTATATGTTAGAGTCTTCTGTGATTAAGCTTCCATAACACTATATATAGCGAGACATGGCTCAATACAGAAAGTTTTATGAGATTATATGGAATACAGAATGCATTGAATTGTTAGATCCATTATATATTGAGCCATTGGCATTATGTTGTGTGCCATGTGTATCTTGTATTAGCCATATGTAGATTTACATGTCGCCTAAATTATGTCTCACATAGTTTTACATACTTTTATGAATGACCGTTTTACTATTTTTTACTATTTTAAACTTTTTTATATTTCAACATTTAATAGTTCTAACTTGGACTATTATATATATATTTTTTATTCTGCCTGTTCTATTTAGACAAGGCGCTTTTCTAGGTTTGAAATTAACAGTTTTTAAACATTCAGATTTTAAATAAGGGAATAGTATTTCAAGAACATCTATGTATGTATCTTATACACTAAGATGCCCTTAAGAAATATGGCGACGGCTGTTCCCTGCTACGGACCAATAGAGCCCCACTACGCTATAAAGGACAGAATGGGAGGGGGGCGGCCCCTACCTCTGACGAAGCAACCAATAGCGTTGCGAAACGCGTAAGGCTCCGCCCCCCGCCACACTCATCACCCGCTTCTCCATACACGCCGATAACCCCCAGCTCTCCGTATCACACACCTGGTTGTGTGTTCGGGGGTAAGCTGGTATCGAGCTGAGAGAGGGTTTGTTATTTCATTTAATCACACAGCAGCGAATTAACGGTAGCTAGACAGATCTCCTTGTTAGACTGTTATATATGCTATACCGGTTAGTGCTGCATTTTATCAGTCACTGGAAATAACTTGTGACTTTGTATGTTTGGTATGTTTACACCTGTCTATATTCTGCACCAATAAATATATGGTTTGAATACATATATTTGCACTTCCCTTTTGTTCTGCCCCTACACCTGCCCCCGAGTGCTGCAGTAGATGCAGATCCACATCTCTGTTTTAAAGATCTCAGAGACGACTTCTGCACAGCCCAGGAATACAGGGATCATCGGTGGCAAACAGAAAAGGAACATTCAAGGAGGAAACAGCTAGAACCTGGGTCCGATTGATACCTCATACAAATTGAGGTTGAATCACGTGAGTGGTTTAATTGCATCTTATTATTTGAGCATCTGTACCTACAGGCTTCACTAGGGGTGCCTTTCTTGTGCGCTTCTTCACATCTTCTTTTCCAGAAACCCACGAGAATCCGCTTGTTTAAGAGGATACTCCTAACCTCCAGACGAAGCAGCAAAGATTTACTGGCACAAGGGAACTGTTTATTTATAAGTCCATACAGACTATTTAATCTACAGCCAACGTATATTTATTTACAGGATAGCTGGACTTTACATGTGTCTTAGTGATACTATTGTGTGTATATATATATACATACTCATTACCTATGTGAGTAACTCATTACAGTGCTAGATTGATCGTCATTGTGTAATGTTCAGTGTATGATCGGAGAATTATTCATTGATATTACTGTATTTGATTACTCTCGCAGGGTCACACCATCACTAATCACTAATATCTTGGTATATTATCTAATATCCTGGTACATTGTTGAAAGTGCAGCTATAATATTCCTAAGCGCAGATTGTCCCCCCTCTTTTTGTATATATATATATATATATCTTGATGTTTGTATATATATATATATTTTAAATTTCACATCCATGTGTTCATTTGTAAACTCTGCATGAATTGATGCACCGTTAACAAATGATCCCAGGATTGATACAATGAGATAATCTCTGTAAAGTGTTATTTTTATGGAAATAGTATTCTCTCTGTGGATCCTTTTTTTTTTAATTTGGTATTTCCTGTCCCTTTAAGTGATGCTGACCACAATTGCTAAGGAATGGATCTCCATTTCTAAAGCGTTTTTGTCCTTTTTACATGAACAAGGACATATAATCTTATTTAAAATAAATCTTATTTGAATGTTGACAGCTCATGTATTCCAATTTCAATTATATCTTATTGTAGTAATGTAACCAAATCAATCACTGTGTGTAATGCGCATATTTTAGATGATGAATATCTTTATATTAATATTTTTAAAAATTAATTCTCCAACGATATATGGCTATAGGTAGCCTGACTATATTTCAACTTGAATAAGTGACACGTTTGATCAATAAATGTGTCATTATTGTTATTCAAAAACAATCTAAACATCAATGACATATGTATTTATCATGTGTACCTTTTAAATGTTAAAGATGTACACCATAGCTATAGTTAAAGGGACAGTCAAGTCCAAATAGATGATTCATGATTTAAATAGGGCATGTGAGTTTAACCAACTTCCTAATTTACTTTTATTCACAATTTTTCAATGTTCTCTTGGTATTCTTATTTGAAAGGTAAACCTAGGAGGTTGATATGCAAAGTTCTTCAAACTTGAAGACTGCCTCTAATGTGAATAAATTTAGACTACTATAAGGCATTAGTTCACATGTTTCATATAGATAACATTGAGCTGATGCACGTAAAGTGACGTAGGAGTGAGCATTGATTGGCTAAACTGCATGTCTGTCAAAAGAACAGAAATAATGGGGCAGTCAGCAGAAGCTTAGATACAAGATAATAACAGAAGTAAAAAGTATATTAATATATAACTGTGTTTGTTGTTCAAAAATGAGTAATGTGTAATAAAGGTATTAGCTATATTTTAAGCAACAAATTTTCTGGGGTTGACTGTCCCTTTAACATATAATATGTAACACATCCCTATTTTCAGAATGCATCTCCTAGCATTAATTCTCAGTTAAAGGGACATGAAACACAATAATCCAAAGATTTACATTTATTGTTACAATGTATTTCAAATTGCAATGTCGTACATAATCATGTAACCTTAAAATATTGTTTTCATGTCTATTTAAAAAATGCTGCTTGCTAAATAGTTTAGTTAAAAATCCTCTGCTTCTAATGAAATATCTCCTTATTTTCTATAATGTATTCTATTTCATATATCACAGTATTTCGTTATCTAGCGTGACATTCCTAGATAGCAATGTAGACACATACTAGTTGCTAAAATATAAATACGTTTCTTATTGATATGCCAAGCTATCAACTGAGTCCTTGTATTGGCTTCAGTTTTTCATCGATCTCTGATGCGCCATGTTGCTTAAGACGTCACCTGCCAGGCTGTCCAATGATTCCTTGTATTGGCTGACGTTTTTACGTGATGAAGGATGCGCCTTTTATTGGATGGCGTTTTACGCAATCAAGGATGCGCCTTTTATTGGATGGCGTTTTTACGTGATCAAGGATGCGCCTTTTATTGGATGGCGTTTTTACGTGATCAAGGATGCGCCTTTTATTGGATGGCGTATTTACGCGATCAAGTATGCGCCTTTTATTGGATGGCGTATTTACGCGATCAAGGATGCGCCTTTTATTGGATGGCCTTTTGACGCGATCAAGGATGCGCCATGTTAATTAAGACGTCACATGCAAAGGTTTAAAAAGCGTCTGATTGTATTACGTAGTCCCGCAATATTTGATTTTGCACGTAACCCACGTTTGTGAATGAGAAGACAAGTTTAAAACCATGGCGAGTATGGATTGTGTGCATCATGTAACATTGTTGACTCATAGCTGATAAAGAACACAACATTCTCTTTTGATGGATGTCTGGTTGAATAAACGAATGAAAGCAAAATGTTTTCAGGCATAAGATATTTCGAGGCAAGTGCAAATCCCTAAATATAGTCCATCTTGTTTAATATGTTTGTCAACAATATGTTCCTTTTTATGAAAAAAAAACTGTGTTGTGTTTAATTTTTAACCTAATACATGTCTACTTTTGCTTATGTTCAAACAACATTTAATTAATTTTCGGACTCATCGCCAAGCCTCAAAGTTTGATGTGAGTACCATCAGCTACCATCAGCTACCTTCTCCAGCTTGCTCCTATTTGTGTAAAGAGTCTTTTCATATGCTAATGAAGGGGTATTGTGTTGTTTTACACTTGGAATGGACTTTACAGCTATCTTTTCAGGATAGATAAACCGGTTTTATTTGAAAGTGTTTAAAGGTTTTTCATATTGATTTTGATATCAGTATATGTTAATCTTGTGGTTTCTGGTAGTGTTTATTACATGCAGTTCTCTTAAAAAGATTGTATACTGTCCCTTTAATGCAAATGTTGATTGTTGTATCATGTATGAGTTCCACATTGGTTATTCTCCAAATATATTATTGTGAGCATATATTTGTTTATTCACTCATAAAAGGACTTTAAACCATATTCCTTGTTAAAACAAATGTGTTTCTAAAATAATTCAAACACAATAATGTCTCTTTAAGAAAATAGACTTTATTTAACACGTCAATAGAAATCTTATTACAATATTTCTTTTTGGAAAAAGTACATGTAGATATACCAACAATCACCAAATATTAGTATATGTTAGCATATGTAATTTTTTAAAGGGACAGTCTAGAAAACAAATAATGATTTGCATTATTAAAAAAGCAATTTTTTAAATAAAAATAATATCAAACGTTTCTCACCAATTAATCCTCTGGTTATTCTTATTTGCTAGCTAAACCTATGAGGCTTGTGTGCTCATTTCTTCGAGCTTGAAGAGTGCATGTAATCAGAATGCATTTTGACCACTAGAGGGCATTTTGATAGCATTTGGATATTGAAAACCTTGAGCTCATACAGCATATTTACCCTGTATTGATCATTGATTGTGTAAAATGTTATGTCAGAACAACAAATAAGTGGTCAGTTTTCATAGGCATAGATACAAGGGTAAGCACATAAGTCACACGTATTTCTCCATGTTTTTGTTTCAAACTTGATAATGCGTAATACAGTGTTTTCTTTGTAAACAATAATGTTCTGACTGTCCCTTTAAGCTGTGTTATTGTCATTCAAACAGTAATATGCCATCATGGATAATTGTAATGGTCATTTTGTTTGAGATTAGGGAAACAGTTTGGACATCACATCACAGAAAACAATCAATATCATGAACAAGGATAGGTATGTGATGATGTGGTGTCCACACACTTATAACCCACACTCCGGTTCCATAGAAGCAGATTATATACAGAGTGTGGTCCACAAGTGTATGAAAACCACATCATCACATACCTATCCATTACACATTAAATAAATACAAAACAAACATATCTCCAAAAATACTTACTTCCTCTTCCTTCCCCTCTTCCCACGAGGCTGAGGCTGAGACTCTGGGAGGGGCAACTGCCCCCTCCGACGAGTTCTCATCGGAGACGTTGTGGGAAGAGTGGAAGGAGGAGTACTGGGATGACCAAGGTGAGGAGATGGAGAAGATGGCCCAGCAGCAGATGGCCCAGGAGAAGATCGGCCAGCATGCGCCTCCCGGAATAAATTGAACATAGCTTCTTTTAGCTGTAAACTCCGGTTTTGTCCTTGTTCAATTCTTGTAAGGATCTCTATAATTTGTGTTTGTCCTTCTCTAATGCCACGAAGCTCTTCGATAATCCGAGTTCTCCCTTAGATATATTCCATCCGGGAGGTACGCATTTGTTCAATGTAGTCAAGTAACACACGCACCTCGGCTATCTCCTCCTGTTCTGCACGGCGGCCTGCCTGTGCACGGTGGCCTGCCTGTGCACGGTGGCCTGCTGGTGCACGGCATCCTGCTGGAGCTTGAGGGGCCTCTTCCTCTGCTTCAGGGGCCTCTTCATCTGCTTTAGGGGCCTCTTCATCAGATTCAGGGGGGGCCTCTGATCCAGGGGGGGCCTCTGATTCTTGTGTAGGGGGGGCCTCTTCTCTCCGAGGTGGCGATTCATCCCCACCACTCTCATACCGGGTAAAATGAGGAGCCTGTAGTTGGTGTGCTGCCTCCTCCCCAGACTCTGTATATTGCCAAAAGAAAGAAATGTATATATTATCATATTTCCAAATAAAGATGTAAATGCTTTTGCTTACAATAGAATTACAAATGCAGCATCATTAATCCACTTTGAAATCTAACAATCAATACGATTTCCGCATTTTTCAAACCGTGTTTGTGATATCTCTCTGGTCAATCTGAATGTTATTGCGTTTGTTTTCAGTCTGTTTAAATGCACACCTAACCTATAGCCTAGATAGTAATGTAATCGCAAGGTCATTGTGAATGCGTTTACTTAATAATGTGTTAAACAGCGCAATAGCATTAATCTTATCCTTAAATACATTCGGATGTTAATAGATTCTTAAATGAGCTTACCATCAGATGAGAGTGGCAGGTTCCCGGTATCGATTCCTCCGATCCCGACTATGGCCACCTCGGAGATGCTGGGACGCAACATTTCCTCCCATCGGGAGTACTCAACTATCAGTGCAGGCCCACCACCGGTCCCTGTGGCATGTTGGTACTCCCTGGTTATTTTCTTTTTCAGCTTCACCTTGCAGTCCCGGTAACGATGTTTAATAGAGTCCATATCTCTGTTACGGCCCCCCACTGCATTAACTGCATCCCTTATCTCCCGCCAGAGCTTCCTCTTCTCATTCGGGGTGGTCTTCTGAGCCTGCAGCCTCTTATACCTGCCCATATAGGCTTCTACGAGGACCTCCTTCTCCTCCATAGTGAACCTCGCCTCCCTATTCGCCTTGGCCTTCCCCTGTGATGGTGCCCTCTGTTTCCCGGACTGTGAAGCCCTACTCTGTCCACCACTGGGCCCAGCCACTTGTTCATCTTGAACCAAGTGGCTGGGTTCACCCACCGCTTCCACCTCCACTTCCTGCCCCCCTTCCTGTCCTGTTCCTCTCCCCCCTCTACCTCTCCCCTGACTAATCTCCTGCCTGCCCTCCTCTTCCATCTCTTCCCTAAACTAAGCTCCAAGTACTCCTAAAAAAAAGTGAAAGGGGGTCAAAATAAAGAACTAAAAAGACCAAAAAAGTGATGAAAGTGTGAAAGGGATATAAATAAAAGAGGGTAAGGAGTATTTAATCAACCAAAATGTATAATAAGACTAAAAGGAGGATATGTAAAGTAAATGTAACTAGGGGATGGGGATGGGATTAGAGGTAATGGGGTATGGGAATAGAGGAAATGGGATGAAAGGGAATGGGACTACAGGGGATGGGGTATGGAGTGTAGTATGAGAGGGTATGGGGTATGGAGTGTATGTAGTGTTATTGATAAGTGTATGTATGTATTGAATGTGTTTGCGTGTAAATGTGTTAAGTATACAGAAAAAGCCCTCGCACACTCACCCAAACCAACTGTCGCTCACTAACGCTCTTACTAACTCACACTCCCACTAACTCACACTACCACTAACTCAGACTGCCTCACGCTCCCACTAACTCACTCACAATAACACTGACTCTCTCACACTAACATTAACTCGCACTAACTCTCACAATAACTCACTAAATCTCAACTCTCCAATCTCCAAAAACCCACCATCAACACAGTCAAAGAAGCCATGCTTGTGTGGTGCTTATATACCCTGTGTAAATGTTTAATGATGTACCGGTTTGTGTTATAAATTGTGTTCAGGTGTGCTTTGTTAGTAATTAGTATGCGTGCAATGTGTATTAGTTGTGTGAATTTGCGCATGCTCATTTCGAGTTAGTATTTGTGGAATGTGTAGAATGCGATGATGTCATAGTGCTCGTTTTCTATAACATTGTGCCATAGTATTATGTGTTAAGGTTAAATTGCGATGGTGTCTTATTTGTGAAGTGTTGTATATGTATGTTTGTCCTAATATTTCATAATGTTGAATGCGAGTATTTTGCTTGTGTATGAGTGTGCATTTATTTTTACTTTTTTTTATTTTCCGTATTTCCGTATCGTAAAGTATATGCGTATTCCCTTTATTTTATTTTATTTTTTTCTTCCCCCCTTGTGAATGTGTAATACATGTGTGCTTTGTTTTGTGATTGTTGTTCTGACATTTGCAGTGTGTTATTGTTGTGCATTATGTGGTATACGTCATATGACCGAGCAGTGCGTATTTCTCGCGAGATCGAGTGTTAGGTAAAAAAAGCTTTTTCTTGATTTTTCATTGATCTGTATGGGAGACTGTCTAACGCGGGCGTGATTCCGCGCATGAAATATACGCGTTAGGAGTCGCGTTAGAAGGTTGTTTATAAACTCTAAATACCAGCGTTAAAAAACTCTGTGCGTTAGAAATAAACCATGCGTAGCTAACGCACCCCCTCTAACGCAAAACTCTAAATCTAGGCATATGTATATATATATACATGCAATTGGGGTATGGTTATGTGTTATATACATATCTTAAGTCTTAGTTAACCTCCATACCAATAGCTGTGTAAAGTAGAAATCTCCAATATATCTCCAGTATTGTAGCTTATTAACTAAACCCATTACTCCAAAAGGCTCAGCAAAAACATTTGAGGGTAATTTACATGTTACACTGCAAGATTAAAGCTAATAGGTTAACTTTAAAGTAGAATTGAGTCATAAGGAGTTCCAGGTAGTTTCAGAAAAAGATGTTTCCTAGATATGCCCTTGTATGGACTTAAAGCTGAAGTGATACCGTGAACATACTGACCACATAGTGATGTATAATGAAACATAGGAACACCATTGAGCAAATAGGTTAAACATTTCAAATTCACTAACAATTAATGTAGTTAATCTCAACAACACATACATAGAACTGAGAATAAAACATGTACAACTCTGTTATGACTAGCTAGCTAACACTACAGCCATGGAATATTAAGAGCCTAAAAGAGCACCATGGGGAGACCTTGAACCTTAAGTTGAAGAGCCATGGCAGTTCAAATAAAAAATAAAAGTTGAATAAAGATTTTCTCGTTGAAGGGTTAAGTCAGAACTCCAATATTGTCCAGTTTATACATGCTAATGAAGGGTTAAGCGGTTTGGTAAGCACTTATAAGTAGTGAAAAGTCTGCTGTCCAATGTGTTAGCCACTACCTTGTAGAAAGCACCCGATTTCTGAGGTCTCCGGCACAGTAATCAATCAGCGGGTGGCCCAATTGATCTCCCCATCTGCACTCCAGATTGATCAGTGACATAGTCGGGGGCTGCAGGAGAACACATAGACATTCTGCCCCCGGGATCCCATAAGTGTGGCGAGTACGCTCTGCGAGGTAGAGAAAAGGATCGGGGCCATTTAAATTTGTCAGCCTCAAAGTCCTCAGGAAGGGTAGTAGCAGATCTGTACGCGTGAATTGTCACTAAGGAATTAGGCATGGGATCAGGTTGTAGGAGTGTTACTGGGTGTGATGGCTTTTGCTTTGTGCGGTTCTTGTGGTCACTATTCCCCATATGGCCTAATGGTAAGCCGTTATGCGTCTGAGTCTTGTGGTCCGTTGCAGTGTATGTCACTTTACCGGCAGCTTCATAGGTCCTGCTCATGAAGGATGCGACGCTCATATCTCCCGTGGAAATGTAAGCTGTAGGAAGGTTATCCAGATCTTGCTCCGCTCCATGTACAAAGCCAGTCTAAGGAGCCGCCCCGTGCAGGTGTAGTAACATAGCAGCAAAAGTCTTGCGAAATAGCGAGGTCAGCTCCCGGTGGTGCTCATCCAGCACTCGACACATGTCCATCACCAATCCATCTGAGGTAAGCATGGTCAGCACATAGAAGTCTGACAAAGTTGACCTTTGCTCAGAGGATATCGTCTGAATAACAGGGCAGCATGTTGTGTATCAATGAGATAATACTTTGATGTCTAGTGGCGGCTAGAGGGGAGAGGCTCCCAAAGTTCCGTAGTCAGACTCCGTTGTAGGTCGCAGCCGCCTCGAAGGGCATATTCTGTGGTATTTCTTTTATGATCTGCATGTCAATATGACCCGCAGATTCTCATGCAGCCATGTTGTTTTTATGGGTGTAAGTATTTTAGAGACACAAATAAAAATTAAATTATATGGACGCTTTCAGGAGCTCTAGAATATGCGTCCTATCATGGCATTACTTGGCCCCGACCCCATCGCAAAATTGTTTTTATATTGGCTTGCAAAGATAATCTTTTTTGTTTCAGTGATGTAATTCCAAGAGCTACTTTTGGAATGTGTGAACTGAAACCATTTTGTGTTCTAGATGAGCACGTATGATGCAAAAACTGCGGCTCTTAATTCCTTCCCCTTTGTTATGAATACGGAAGGCAGTGGCCCTTCGTTCTATTTGGTTAAACCAAATAAAATAAAAATAAAAATGGTTGGTTTGCAATACCAATACATAGAGGAAAACCACAAAAAAAAGTTTTTTGTAAAATTAAAAATGGTCAAGCAAGGGGGGCGGAGTTAACCAGGGAAGCAGCAAGACGTGTTTTGAAGGAGCTCCTCAATATATTTACCATTTTACTGCTAATTCCTTGATTTAACTCCAGTTTTGTGCTGCTTAAACTACTGAAGGATTCAGGGAGTTTCTTCTCTCAAACTCTGACTTGATCAAAATCCTCTAAAGGACCTTTTAAGTCCCCAATAGAATTGTCTAAAAGTGCGGCCTGGGAGGTTTGACACAAGGAGACTGAGTACAGTTTGTTACACACCAACCTTTCCAATGTTCCGGTTATATACCCATATTACACTTAAGGATACCTTACCATAACAATCTGATTACTCACAATGGAGGAAGTCTCGCAAACTCTACAAACTCTATTCCAGGACTTTGAGAAGGTAATGCTCAGAAGTATTGACAGCCTAATATTGATACCACAAGGTTAAAAGCTGCAGAAGATTACCTTGCTGACACTCTCTCCAGAAGGGCTGTTATATACTGATCGGAAGACGCAAGGCATGGAACATATTACCGTCGCATGGAGTGGTCTGACCTCGTGGGATGCGGTGGGATGCGGCCGATCCCTGGGACCAGACTCCCATACTTACCACATGCAAGGCTGAAGACTCGACTGATATCCACGGCAATACACTGCAGGACCCAGCGTACATATATATTATGCCAGAGTGGAAGGGCCCCAGTCATGTGTCCTTTGACCGTCCCATGCCAACTTGGTCAGCAACAAAGAAAGACACTGCCAAGCGTCTACTTGAAACAGAGAGCCGCAACAAAATGGCTGAATCACTAGAAAGCTATCTTCAGGAGGTTAAAATAGCTGCTAAGCAAGTATGGATGAACTTTTATCTCACCCTCTTGGAATGAATGGCCAGGAAGACTGGCGTAGGGTAGGACATTGAGTTCTATTTCACAGAGACTACATCACTCGGTTATTGCGGTTCTTTTTCTTACTTCTGAGAAACATTGAAAGTTAATTAGCACTTGTAAACTTTACTCACCAGATGTATATACCATTTAATATGTCTATTATATGGTGTGCGGTTATAAATTAGTTTACCAAACACTTTTAGGCCTCCATTAGACCACTTCTATACAGCAAGGTAGCATATTACATCATATCAGACTTGTAAGAGCTCTGCTAGATGCACTTTAATGGAGTTAACTATCATGCCTTTTGGCAGACTGTGTTTTTAAAACCACAATATCCTGAGACAAAAGGTAAATACCAATCTCCACCACTAGATGGGAGTCAGCAACCAGTTATAGTTTTATTTCTCTAATAGTCCTCATTAAACTTCCTATATGACCTAGAGTGACACTGGTTTATAGAACCTTTTCTTATCAAGATACGCAGTAGCTCTAATAAAACTTAATTTAGGTCCCTCCTACCCAGTACACCATGACTGAAGCCTATAGATCCAGATTTAATACCGACATACTCTCCTACGCTACACACTATATGTCAAGGTAAAGATGTACAACCGTAGTTGAGACCCCACCGAGCTATATGTAGACACTCAAAGATCTTTTAGAAGTCAGACATTCGCGACTTGGTAACTTTATTAATTTAATTATTCCTATCCTCCCAAGAATCCAATTTTTTTGTCACTAGATCCGCTTCCCCCCGTAATCGTCTACTTGAGTAAACTTAAAAAAATATATCCTTAGACCTATATCCCCCAATTACCATTATAAATGCAGACTAATTACAGAAAGGATTGAATAATATATAATACTTAAGCCTAGTTCATCTAACCAAATAATACTTAAATCCAGAGGATTACGTTGTAGGCTATTATCTAGAAATTAGAGTTGAGATCCTAATATAGCTCCCTATACCATAGAACATGTCTATTAATAATTGATTTCAATAAACTCAGTGTATAACAATAAAGAAATCCACAGGAGATGCAACTGAGAAGAAAAAAAATAGTCAAGCAACCTATGTTGGACCACTTGAGATGTATTAACTCATCCATGCTCCCCCCCCCCTCTATCAGCAGATATACACATATGCCCCATGCACAGTAAAACTTAAAAATGACATATATTGCTTTCATATAAAATAATGTGATTGACCAACACTTCCTAGAGAGACCAAAAAGCAAATTCTATAACCTTTTTCCAAATGTTGCAGATGATATAGCTGGTTTAAGCAATCTGCAACTTTCTATGTTACAGAATTTGTCTACTTCATTTTTTTTATTGTTTAAAAAGATAGATCACACCTTTAGCACCCATTCCCCAGATTGCACAACCAACATTGTTATAGTACTTTATAACCTTTAAACCTCTAAATTTCTTCCTGTTTCTAAGCCTCTGCAAGCCGCCTCTTATGTCAGGAGATTTTACCAGCTTTTCACAGCCAGACAGTGCTAGTTTATGTGCGCCATATAATGTGCTCAATCCCATGGAGTTATTTATGAAGCAGCACTAATTTTATACAATGCAAGTTTGTAAATAGCAATCTGTAGAGGCTTAGATACAAGGTAATGACAATGGTAAAAAGTATATTAATATAACAGTGCTGGTTATGCAAAACTAGGGAATGGACAATAAATGTATCTATCTTTTTAAATAATACAAATTTTCAGGTACACTGTCCCTTTTAAAATCCCTTTAAATGGCAGATTGTATTAGAAGCAATGTTGCTATTTCAGGTGTATTACAAAATGAAAATGCTGTTTTATATGCATTCTGTCTGGGCTAAAATAAGGCAGCTGTTATCAGTGGGGCAGACAATATAGCCAAGACCCTGAAGGCTAACTTGGCCTGCACAGCTGCAGTAACTCTTGCAAGCAGTGCAAAGGAAGAGGTTAAGGCCTTCACCTACGTGAGGAGTGTCATAGACAAACAGGGTAGCACCTATGCCGAATTCAAGGCAAGAATCAGCAAAGCAAGCACTTCCTTCATTCAGCTAAAGAAAATCTGGAGCTCCAAGATAAGGCTTTTTAACACCAAGTAAAATCGGCATTCTGTATAGAGCAGAAACTTGGAGGACAACAGTGACCACCACCGCCAAGTGCAGAAATGTATCAACACCTGTCTGAAAAAAATCCTCCAAATCCACTGGTCAAACACCATTAGCAACAATGACCTATGACAGTAGACTTTCCAACTCCCTGCCCATGAAGAAATCATGAAAACACGCTGGGTCTGTATAGGTCACACTCTCTGCAATCCTGTGTCAAATGTTACCAGGCAAGCCCTGACCTGAGACGTCAAGGAAAAAAAGAACAGAGGGAAACCTAAAAACTCCTGGTGCTGAGACCGCGATGCTGACTGCAAGGAGATGGGCTACACCTGGAGTTAGATTGAAAGAAAAGCCCAAGACATAGACGACTGTAGAGTGCTGGTTGACAGTCTTTACCCCAGAAGGGGTAGCAGGTATAAGTAAGTTGGCAATATAGCCCTGTGATATAAACGTAAGAAGAAGAAAAAAGTAGTTGGATGGGCGGCCACGGAAACTTGAAAATATGCATCTACTGGTGCATAAATAAAGATAATGATTGAAGACCAGGGGTAATATTTAGGAGGCTCAATACAAGAGGTTAAGGAAAAATTACATTCTAAATACAAACATTTACTGCCCCTTTAAGGAAAAATGTTTAAAGAGAAACTTACAAAATGTTTCCTTGCCAATCCGCACATTGATCATGAACCATTCCATGGCACCTCCCAGAATAACAAAGAATGGGAGGAACCTATAGATGCCAAATCTCTGCTTCCCTGGGATGAGGGTAAGGATGGAACCTATTTTACTTCTGCCTGACATACTTGAGAAAGATGTGGAAAAATATGTTGGAGGAATTAAATTATCAACCTGCAAAAAAAAAGAAAGAAAGAAATAACATTAAATTGAACATTTTTAGCTATAGTGCTTCATATAAAATGCAAATTTTTATCCAAATTGAGTACTGGAAAATGCAAGTACTGAAAGCTACAAAACACTTTTTATTTTATTTTTTAAATCTAATTAAAAAAAGTTATTTTATTTACAGTGCAAAAAACTCTCCAACTGCTAGACTCATTAACAGTGATGTCGCGAACATAGAAATTTGGGTTCGCAAACGGCGAACGCAAACTTGCGAACCGGGTGAACCGCCATAGACTTCAATAGGCAGGCGAATTTTAAAACCCACAGGGACTCTTTCTGGCCACAATAGTGATGGAAAAATTGTTTCAAGGGGACTAACACCTGGACTGTGGCATGCCGGAGGGGGATCCATGGCAAAACTCCCATGGAAAATTACATAGTTGATGCAGAGTCTGGTTTTAATCCATAAAGGACATAAATCACCTAACATTCCTAAATTGTTTGGAATAACGTGCTTCAAAACATCAGGTATGATGTTGTATTGATCAGGTAGTGTAAGGGTTACGCCCGCTTCACAGTGTGCAGTGTAGGTGATATACCTGCCCTGACCATGCTTTGCAGACCAGGTATCAGTGGTCAGATGGACCCTTGCCCCAACACTGTGTGCCAGACATGCCATTATACAGGGAGTGCAGAATTATTAGGCAAATGAGTATTTTGACCACATCATCCTCTTTATGCATGTTGTCTTACTCCAAGCTGTATGGGCTCGAAAGCCTACTACCAATTAAGCATATTAGGTGTTGTGCATCTCTGTAATGAGAAGGGGTGTGGTCTAATGACATCAACACCCTATATCAGGTGTGCATAATTATTAGGCAACTTCCTTTCCTTTGGCAAAATGGGTCAAAAGAAGGACTTGACAGGCTCAGAAAAGTCAAAAATAGTGAGATATCTTGCAGAGGGATGCAGCACTCTTAAAATTGCAAAGCTTCTGAATCGTGATCATCGAACAATCAAGCGTTTCATTCAAAATAGTCAACAGGGTCGCAAGAAGCGTGTGGAAAAACCAAGGCGCAAAATAACTGCCCATGAACTGAGAAAAGTCAAGCGTGCAGCTGCCAAGATGCCACTTGCCACCAGTTTGGCCATATTTCAGAGCTGCAACATCACTGGAGTGCGCAAAAGCACAAGGTGTGCAATACTCAGAGACATGGCCAAGGTAAGAAAGGCTGAAAGACGACCACCACTGAACAAGACACACAAGCTGAAACATCAAGACTGGGCCAAGAAATATCTCAAGACTGATTTTTCTAAGGTTTTATGGACTGATGAAATGAGAGTCTTGATGGGCCAGATGGATGGGCCCGTGGCTGGATTGGTAAAGGGCAGAGAGCTCCAGTCCGACTCAGACGCCAGCAAGGTGGAGGTGGAGTACTGGTTTGGGCTGGTATCATCAAAGATGAGCTTGTGGGGCCTTTTTTGGTTGAGGATGGAGTCAAGCTCAACTCCCAGTCCTACTGCCAGTTTCTGGAAGACACCTTCTTCAAGCAGTGGTACAGGAAGAAGTCTGCATCCTTCAAGAAAAACATGATTTTCATGCAGGACAATGCTCCATCACACGCGTCCAAGTACTCCACAGCGTGGCTGGCAAGAAAGGGTATAAAAGAAGAAAATCTAATGACATGGCCTCCTTGTTCACCTGATCTGAACCCCATTGAGAACCTGTGGTCCATCATCAAATGTGAGATTTACAAGGAGGGAAAACAGTACACCTCTCTGAACAGTGTCTGGGAGGCTGTGGTTGCTGCTGCACGCAATGTTGATGGTGAACAGATCAAAACACTGACAGAATCCATGGATGGCAGGCTTTTGAGTGTCCTTGCAAAGAAAGGTGGCTATATTGGTCACTGATTTGTTTTTGTTTTGTTTTTGAATGTCAGAAATGTATATTTGTGAATGTTGAGATGTTATATTGGTTTCACTGGTAAAAATAAATAATTGAAATGGGTATATATTTGTTTTTTGTTAAGTTGCCTAATAATTATGCACAGTAATAGTCACCTGCACACACAGATATCCCCCTAAAATAGCTATAACTAAAAACAAACTAAAAACTACTTCCAAAACTATTCAGCTTTGATATTAATTAGTTTTTTGGGTTGATTGAGAACATGGTTGTTGTTCAATAATAAAATTAATCCTCAAAAATACAACTTGCCTAATAATTCTGCACTCCCTGTAGCAGACTTATATGGCTTTGGCGTTGCTTTTTGATAATTAGAAGGCTGCTAAATGCCACTGCGCACCACACGTGTTTTATGCCCACCAATGAAGGGGTTAATTAGGGAGCATGTAGGCAGCTTGTAGAGTTAATTTTAGCTTAAGTGTAGTGTAGTAGACAACCCAAAGTATTGATCTAGGCCCATTTTGGTATATTTAATGCCATCATTTCACCGGCAAATGCGATCAAATAAAAAACAATTGTTCACTTTTTCACAAACTTTAGGTTTCTCACAGAAATTATTTACAAACAACTTATGCAATTATGGCATAAATGGTTGTAAATGCTTCTCTGGGATCCCCTTTGTTCAGAAATAGCAGACTTATATGGCTTTGGCATTGCTTTTTGGTAATTAGAAGGCTGCTAAATGCCACTGCGCACCACACGTGTTTTATGCCCAGCAGTGAAGGGGTTAAATAGGGAGCACGTAGGCAGCTTGTAGAGTTAATTTTAGCTTAAGTGTAGTGTAGTAGACAACCCAAAGTATTGATCTAGACCCATTTTGGTATATTTAATGCCACCATTTCACCACCAAATGCGATCAAATAAAAAAAAATTGTTCACTTTTTCACAAACTTTAGGTTTCTCACAGAAATTATTTACAAACAACTTATGCAATTATGGCATAAATGGTTGTAAATGCTTCTCTGGGATCCCCTTTGTTCAGAAATAGCAGACTTATATGGCTTTGGCGTTGCTTTTTGGTAATAAGAAGGCTGCTAAATTCCACTGCGCACCACACGTGTTTTATGCCCAGCAGTGAAGGGGTTAATTAGGGAGCATGTAGGGAGCTTGTAGAGTTAATTTTAGCTTAAGTGTAGTAGACAACCCAAAGTATTGATCTAGGTCCATTTTGGTATATTTCATGCCACCATTTCACCGCCAAATGCAATTTTAGGTTTCTCACTGAAATTATTTACAAACAGCTTGTGCAATTATGGCACAAATGGTTGTAAATGCTTCTCTGGGATCCCCTTTGTTCAGAAATAGCAGACATACATGACTTTGGCGTTGCTCTCTGGTAATTAGAAGGCCGCTAAATGCTGCTGCCCATCACACGTGTATTATGGCTAGCAGTGAAGGGGTTAATTAGGTAGTTTGTAGGGAGCTTGCAGGGTTAATTTTAGCTTTAGTGTAGAGATCAGCCTCCCACCTGACACATCAGACCCCTTGATCCCTCCCAAACAGCTCTCTTCCCTCCCCCACCCCACGATTGTCCCCGCCATCTTAAGTACTGGCAGAAAGTCTGCCAGTACTAAAATAAAAGGTTTTTAAAAAAAAAATAATTTTTTTTAGCATATTTACATATGCTGTGGTGTAGCATCCCCCCTTAGCCCCCAACCTCCCTGATCCCCCCCAAAACAGCTCTCTAACCCTCCCTATCTGCCTTATTGGTGGCCATCTTGGGTACTGGCAGCTGTCTGCTATTATTTCACAGTCAAAAAAGTGTTTTTTTTTTTAAATGTACACTACTGTTACACCAGATATGAGTGGTGGCACTGGGCAAGTGGGCACAGTATACGCTGTGAGCCTGACACACACGCTGGCAGGCAGGCAACTGCAATTAGATTACACAGGAAAAAAAAAAAAAGCAGACTGATGTTTTAGCCCTAAAAAGGGCTTTTTGGGGTGCTGTCCTTACAGCAGAGATCAGATGAGTCCTTCAGGACTGTAGTAGACACTGAATACACTAGCCTAGCTATTGATTTCCCTATTAAATCAGCAGCAGCTACACTCTCCCTCCTCTCACTAAGAATGCAGCTTCCGAATTAATCTAAAATGGATGCTGTCCAGGAGGTGGGAGGGTCTGCTGCTGATTGGCTGTAATGTGTCTTCTGACTGTGGGGTACAGGGTCAAAGTTTACTCAATGATGAGGAATAGGGGGCGGACCGAACATCACATATGTTCGCCGTCCGCGGCGAACGTGAACATACTATGTTCGCCGCAAACTATTTGCGGCATCACTACTCATTAATGCTTGAGTTAATCCCCAAAGCCAAGGAGCCACAATTTATACAATCCACCCTTTTACATAATCATTCACATAATGCTTGTTATAGCTCAGTTTTAAAGTCTAGTGATAAAAGTATATGCTCTAATTTAAACATGTAATTTTAAAGGGACGTTAAACACAAATTGTAAACTGCATAACAATGACCTTTTATATCTGAGAATAATTTTGCAATGAATAATGCAGCTTTATTTTGTCAAATGAGCATTATATTTTCTCTCTCTTTTCATTGGTTTCCCTGTCCCCCAAAACAAAAGAACCCTCGCTAACCAATCACAAACTAATATGCAGACATAGCATGAACTTAGCTTGCACATGTGCAGTAAGGAAAGAGACTGGGGTAGCCTTCTCTCTTCTTTTCCCATAAGATGGTGGTTCAGCTTAGTTAATTAGTTAAAAAATCAAACATTTATTTTATTTAAATAATATTTATTTAAATAAACAGATATATATTCTTTTCTAATCTTGATCTAATAGCTAAATATACATTTATATATACACAGTCATTTTAACATCTAAACTACCTTGTATGCTGCTGCAAATAAGTGTTCCTATAAAGATTGTTTATGCAAAATTTATAATCCACCATAAAAGAAAATGAGTACAAAGAATGTGAAATAGGAGGGGGTAAAAAAGAAGACTTTAACATTAGAGACCAAGCAACTCAATGGGCTCAATATGAGAAAGAATGTACAGATAATGTAAGATGGTAAAAAATACAAAAATCTGTTACAAATGGACTGAGAACTAATACTCTCCTTATAGTTAGACCACTGCCTTCTTACAGTCTCTCCCCAGGGACTGTGATATAAGATGCGGTTGCAGTAGTAGATGGCGCAGGTCTTTGGAAATTTTAATCTCTCTAATGAATAAAGAGAGAAAGGCTTGATGTATATATAAAAGCCAATTAATACAGGGAGTGCAGAATTATTAGGCAAGTTGTATTTTTGAGGATTAATTTTATTATTGAACAACAACCATGTTCTCAATGAACCCAAAAAACTCATTAATATCAAAGCTGAATAGTTTTGGAAGTAGTTTTTAGTTTGTTTTTAGTTATAGCTATTTTAGGGGGATATCTGTGTGTGCAGGTGACTATTACTGTGCATAATTATTAGGCAACTTAACAAAAAACAAATATATACCCATTTCAATTATATATTTTTACCAGTGAAACCAATATAACATCTCAACATTCACAAATATACATTTCTGACATTCAAAAACAAAACAAAAACAAAATCAGTGACCAATATAGCCACCTTTCTTTGCAAGGACACTCAAAAGCCTGCCATCCATGGATTCTGTCAGTGTTTTGATCTGTTCACCATCAACATTGCGTGCAGCAGCAACCACAGCCTCCCAGACACTGTTCAGAGAGGTGTACTGTTTTCCCTCCTTGTAAATCTCACATTTGATGATGGACCACAGGTTCTCAATAGGGTTCAGATCAGGTGAACAAGGAGGCCATGTCATTAGATTTTCTTCTTTTATACCCTTTCTTGCCAGCCACGCTGTGGAGTACTTGGACGCGTGTGATGGAGCATTGTCCTGCATGAAAATCATGTTTTTCTTGAAGGATGCAGACTTCTTCCTGTACCACTGCTTGAAGAAGGTGTCTTCCAGAAACTGGCAGTAGGACTGTGAGTTGAGCTTGACTCCATCCTCAACCCAAAAAGGCCCCACAAGCTCATCTTTGATGATACCAGCCCAAACCAGTACTCCACCTCCACCTTGCTGGCGTCTGAGTCAGACTGGAGCTCTCTGCCCTTTACCAATCCAGCCACGGGCCCATCCATCTGGCCCATCAAGACTCACTCTCATTTCATCAGTCCATAAAACCTTAGAAAAATCAGTCTTGAGATATTTCTTGGCCCAGTCTTGACGTTTCAGCTTGTGTGTCTTGTTCAGTGGTGGTCGTCTTTCAGCCTTTCTTACCTTGGCCATGTCTCTGAGTATTGCACACCTTGTGCTTTTGGGCACTCCAGTGATGTTGCAGCTCTGAAATATGGCCAAACTGGTGGCAAGTGGCATCTTGGCAGCTGCACGCTTGACTTTTTTCAGTTCATGGGCAGTTATTTTGCGCCTTGGTTTTTCCACCCGCTTCTTGCGACCCTGTTGACTATTTTGAATGAAACGCTTGATTGTTCGATGATCACGCTTCAGAAGCTTTGCAATTTTAAGAGTGCTGAATCCCTCTGCAAGATATCTCACTATTTTTTACTTTTCTGAGCCTGTCAAGTCCTTCTTTTGACCCATTTTGCCAAAGGAAAGGAAGTTGCCTAATAATTATGCACACATGATATAGGGTGTTGATGTCATTAGACCACACCCCTTCTCATTACAGAGATGCACATCACCTAATATGCTTAATTGGTAGTAGGCTTTCGAGCCTATACAGCTTGGAGTAAGACAACATGCATAAAGAGGATGATGTGGTCAAAATACTCATTTGCCTAATAATTCTGCACTCCCTGTAAAGCTGCAGTATACTCACTCCATGAGTTGCATGGTATCCGCTTGTCTGAAGTGTGTCACTCTGGTATCTGGTAGCAAAGATCCAAAGGAATTCAAAGAACTGGGAGTAAGGTAGAAACTCCAATGAGAGATATATCAACTTTTCTTATATTATAATAAAATAAGTAGTGACTTACTCCATTAAAATGGAAATTCCGGCCGTCACAGCAAAAAAGATCATAAAATCTTCCAGCTTAGGTAAAAAATATTTATTTAGCTAATAAATATTTTTTACCTAAGCTGGAAGATTGTGATAGGTAAAGGAGATAGGTGTAAATAGGTGTAAATTAGAAAGTTGCTTAAAATTGCATGCTCTATCTGAATCACGAAAGAAAAAATTTGGTTTCAGTGTCCCTTTAAGCTAAAGCGCATTTTCATTACAACTTTAAACTTGATCTAAAATATCACTAACGTTCAGGATGTGTTTACACAAAGGGTAAATTTTACCACCACTTTAAGATAGTGTTGTTTGTAATATTTATAAGTAACAGAAAATGTTACAATATTAAAGTAAAAAAAAAAAAGAAAAGATTAGCCAGAGAATAATATGCAGATGTGTTTTTTTTTATTATATTAGTTGCTTAAAGTGAAAGTAAATCCTAGCGTTTTAAGAACGCTAGGATTGACTTTTGAAACAAATAAAGGGGACTTTCATTCATGAAGTATAAGATACTTCATGTAGAAAGCTCCTTTATTCATTTTAACCGATCACCGTTTTAAGCTGCTACAGCAACCCACGGCTAAAAAATTTTTTTGCTAAGAGGTGACGTTTTCACCTCTTAGCCAATAGCTGCGCGGTAAATCCGGCTTGGCGCCCATGGGAGCCGGATTTACCGCACGGCTATTGGCTAAGAGGAGAAAATGTCACCTCTTAGCAAAAAATGTAGCAGCTAAAAACGGCGATCGGTTAAAATAAATAAAGGAGATTTCTACATGAAGTATCTTATACTTCATGAATTAAAGTCCCCTTTAATTGTTTCAAAAGTCAATCCTAGCGTTTGTAAAATGCTTCGATTTACTTTCACTTTAAATATTGAAAAACATTTTTTTTATAAAGTAATTGGCAGCAACATGCTGAAAACTAGGATTCCCTTACTATTAAACATGGTTTAAGCAGTTTTCTTCACAGAACCTATTTGGCACACCACCCAGATGATTTTACTGACCACCCCGCTAAAATTTAAAGGGACACTAAACCCACACTTTTTCTTTCATTATTCAGGTAGAGAATACAATTATAAACAACATTCCAATTTACTTCTATTATCTAATGTGCTTCATTCTTTAGGTATCCTTTGAAGAAATAGCAATGCACATGGGTAAGTCAAACACACAAGGCAGCCACCAATCAGCAGCTACTGAGCCTATCTAGATATGCTTTTTAGCAAAGGATATCAAGAGAGTGACTTACGTGGTGAAAATGGAGAAATCTTACTCCATTTTCAACTCGCCACAAATTGCAGGCGTAGTAAGCCTTACGCTGTGTATTGGAGCCCCGTAACTCCCTAAACTAGCTGCAAAATAAAACCTAACACCTAACGTATGCGCAATGTCTATCTACCTGTCAACCGCGATCCCCCGCCGCAATCCCTAATAAAGTGTTTAACCCCTAAACCGCCGCTCCCGGACCCCGCCGCCACCTACATTAAATGTCTAACCGCCTAATGTGAGCCCCCTACACCATCGCCACCTACATTAAAATTATTAACCCCTAATGTAATCCCCCTACACTGCCGCCATCTATATTACAATTATTACCCCCTAATGTGAGCCCCCTACCCCGCCGCCACCTATTTTAACTATATTACCCCCTAATCTAATCCCCCTACCCCGCCGCCACCTATTTTAACTATATTACCCCCTAATCTAATCCTCCTACCCCGCCGCCACCTATATTAAATATATTAACCCCTAATCTAATCCCCCTACACCGCCGCCACCTATATTAAATATATTAACCCCTAATCTAATCCCCCTACACTGCCGCCACCTTTAATAAATGTATTACCCCTAAAATGTCCCTACCCTAAACTAAATTAAAAATAGCCCCGAAAAGGGCTTTTTGCATGGCATTGCCCCAAAGTAACCAGCTCTATTACCAGCCCTTAAAAGGGCCTTTTGCGGGGCATTGCCCCAAAGTAATCAGCTCTTTTACCAGCCCTTAAAATGGCTTTTTGCGGGGCATTGTCACAAAGTAATCAGCTCTTTTGCCTGTAATCTAAATCCCCCTACCCCGCCGCCACCTATAATAAATGTATTACCCCCTAATCTAATCCCCCTACACCGCCGCCACCTATATTAAATATATTACCCCCTAATCTAATCCCCCTACACCACTGCCACCTATATTACAATTATTAAGCCCTAATCTAATCCCCCTATACCGCCGCCACCTATATTACATTTATTAACCCCTAAAATACTAAAATTTCCCTACCACTAAACCTAAGTCTAACCCTACAAATAGCCCTGAAAAGGGCCTTTTGCGTGGCATTGCCCCAAAGTAACCAGCTCTTTTACCTGCCCTTAAAAGGGCTTTTTGTGGGGCATTGTCACAAAGTAATCAGCTCTTTTGCCTGTAATGTAATCTAATCCCCCTACAACCCCGCCACCTATATTAAATATATTAACCCCTAATCTGACCCCCCTACACCGCCGCCACCTATATTAACTATATTAACCCTAATTATATTAGGGTTTATATAGTTATTATATTATATATATTAACTATATTAACCCTATCTAACTCTAACACCCCTAACTTAATTATTATTAAAATAAATCTAAATAATATTAATAATATTAACTAAATTATTCCTATTTAAAATGAAATACTTACCTATAAAATAAACCCTAAGAAAGCTACAATATAATTAATAATTACATTGTAGCTATTTTAGGGTTTATATTTATTTTACAGGTAACTTGGTATTTATTTTAACTAGGTACAATAGCTATTAAATAGTTAATAACTATTTAATACCTACCAAGTTAAAATAATTACCAATTTACCTGTAAAATAAATCCTAACCTAAGTTACAAATACACCTACACTATCAATAAATTAATTAAATAAACTACAAATATCCAAACTAAAATACAATTAAATACACTAAACTAAATTACAAAAAACCCAAACACTAAATTACAAAAAATAAAAAAAAGATTACAAGATTTTTAAGATAATTACACCTATTCTAAGCCCCCTAATAAAATAACAAAGCCCCCCAAAATAAAAAAAAATTCCCTACCCTAATCTAAATTACAAAAGTAATCAGCTCTATTACCAGCCCTTAAAAGGGCCTTTTGTGGGGCATTGCCCCAAAGTAATCAGCTCTTTTGCCTGTAAAAAAAACAACAACCCCCCCCCCATTATTACAACCCACCACCCACATACCCCTACTCTAACCCACCAATCCCCGCTTAAAAAACCTAAGTCTAAACCCCAAGTGCTCCTTACCTGTCCTGAAGACCGGCGGAGAAGGTTCTGTTCCAGGCGGAGAAGTCTTCTTCCAGGCGGCGACCTCTTCTTCTTCCAGGATCCAGCCTGCACGCAGCGGAGGAGTTGAAGACCAATGACCGCGGAGCTGAAGACCGTCCATCTGGAACTGAAGATCGGTGACGCTGGAACTGAAGACCGCTGGAACTGAAGACCGGAGCCAGAGCGTGGAGGATCCTCTTCATACGATCGCCGCCGTACATTGAATAGGAATTCAAGGTACGCGATTAAAAATGGCGTCCCTTGAATTCCTATTGGCTGATATGAGCCTTCAAATTCAAATCAGCCAATCGGATGCGAGCTACTTTAATTCTATTGGCTGATTTGAATAGCCAATAGAATAAGAGCTACTGTAATTCTATTGGCTGATTAGAATAGCCAATAGAATTACAGTAACTATTTAATAGCTATTGTACCTAGTTAAAATAAATACTAAGTTACCTGTAAAATAAATATAAACCCTAAAATAGCTACAATGTAATTATTAATTATATTGTAGCTATCTTAGGGTTTATTTTATAGGTAAGTATTTAGATTTAAATAGGAATAATTTAGTTAATATTATTAATATTATTTAGATTTATTTTAATAATAATTAAGGCCTAGATTTGGAGTTTGGCGGTAAAAGGGCTGTTAACGCTCCGCAGGCTTTTTTCTGGCCGCACCATAAAATTAACTCTGGTATCGAGAGTTCAAACAAATGCTGCGTTAGGCTCCAAAAAAGGAGCGTAGAGCATTTTTACCGCAAATGCAACTCTCGATACCAGCGGTGCTTACGGACGCGGCCAGCCTCAAAAACGTGCTCGTGCACGATTCCCTCATAGGAAACAATGGGGCTGTTTGAGCTGAAAAAAAACAAAGCCCCCGATCAGCCAATAGAATGCGAGCTCAATCTGATTGGCTGATTGGATCAGCCAATCGGATTGAACTTGATTCTGATTGGCTGATTCCATCAGCCAATCAGAAAATTCCTACCTTAATTCCGATTGGCTGATAGAATCCTATCAGCCAATCGGAATTCGAGGGACGCCATCTTGGATGACGTCCCTTAAAGGAACCGTCATTCGTCGGGAGACAACGGAAGAAGAGGATGGATCCGCGTCGCCTGCTTCAAGATGGACCCGCTCCGCACCGGATGGAAGAAGATCGAAGATGCCGCTTGGAGAAGATGTTTGCCGGTCCGGATGTCCTCTTCTTGCCGGATAGGAGGAAGACTTTGGAGCCTCTTCTGGACCTCTTCAGCACCGGATGATGGATCGCCAACCCCCGCTTGGGTTGGATGAAGATGTTGGAGCCAGGATGGATCGGTGAACCTGGTATGGTGAAGACAAGGTAGGAAGATCTTCAGGGGCTTAGTGTTAGGTTTATTTAAGGGGGGTTTGGGTTAGATTAGGGGTATGTGGGTGGTGGGTTGTAATGTTGGGGGGGGGGTATTGTATTTATTCTTTTACAGGCAAAAGAGCTGAAATTCTTGGGGCATGCCCCGCAAAGGGCCCTGTTCAGGGCTGGTAAGGTAAAAAAGCTTGTAACTTTTTTAATTTAGAATAGGGTAGGGAATTTTTTATTTTGGGGGGCTTTGTTATTTTATTAGGGGGCTTAGAGTAGGTGTAATTAGTTTAAAATTGTTGTAATATTTTTCTTATGTTTGTAAATATTTTTTTATTTTTTGTAACTTAGTTCTTTTTTATTTTTTGTACTTTAGCTAGTTTATTTAATTGTATTTTTTTTTAGCAATTGTGTTTAATTAATTTATTGATAGTGTAGTGTTAGGTTAATTGTAGGTAATTGTAGGTAGTTTATTTAATTATTTTATTGATAGGGTAGTGTTAGGTTTAATTATATCTTAGGTTAGGATTTATTTTACAGGTAAATTTGTTATTATTTTAACTAGGTAGCTATTAAATAGTTCTTAACTATTTAATAGCTATTGTACCTAGTTAAAATAAATACCAAGTTGCCTGTAAAATAAATATTAATCCTAAAATAGCTATAATATAATTATAATTTATATTGTAGCTATATTAGGATTTATTTTACAGGTAAGTATTTAGCTTTAAATAGGAATCATTTATTTAATAAGAGTTAATTAATTTCGTTAGATGTAAATTATATTTAAGTTAGGGGGTGTTAGTGTTAGGGTTAGACTTAGCTTTAGGGGTTAATCAATTTATTAGAATAGCGGTGAGCTCCGGTCGTCAGATTAGGGGTTAATAATTGAAGGTAGGTGTCGGCGATGTTAGGGAGGGCAGATTAGGGGTTAATACTATTTATGATAGGGTTAGTGAGGCGGGTTAGGGGTTAATAACTTTATTATAGTAGCGCTCAGGTCCGCTCGGCAGATTAGGGGTTAATAAGTGTAGGCAGGTGTCGGCGACGTTGAGGGGGGCAGATTAGGGGTTAATAAATATAATATAGGGGTCGGCGGTGTTAGGGGTAGCAGATTAGGGGTACATAGGGATAACGTAGGTGGCGGCGCTTTGCGGTCGGAAGATTAGGGGTTAATTATTGTAAGTAGCTGGCGGCGACGTTGTGGGGGGCAGGTTAGGGGTTAATAAATGTAATACAGGGGTCGGCGGGTTAGGGGCAGCAGATTAGGGGTACATAAGTATAACGTAGGTGGCGGTCGGCAGATTAGGGGTTAAAAATTTTAATCGAGTGGCGGCGATGTGGGGGGAGCTCGGTTTAGGGGTACATAGGTAGTTTATGGGTGTTAGTGTACTTTAGGGTACAGTAGTTAAGAGCTTTATGAACCGGCGTTAGCCAGAAAGCTCTTAACTCCTGCTATTTTCAGGCGGCTGGAATTTTGTCGTTAGAGCTCTAACGCTCACTTCAGAAACGACTCTAAATACCGGCGTTAGAAAGATCCCATTGAAAAGATAGGATACGCAAATGGCGTAGGGGGATCTGCGGTATGGAAAAGTCGCGGCTGAAAAGTGAGCGTTAGACCCTTTAATCACTGACTCCAAATACCAGCGGGCGGCCAAAACCAGCGTTAGGAGCCTCTAACGCTGGTTTTGACGGCTACCGCCGAACTCCAAATCTAGGCCTAAGTTAGGGTGTTAGAGTTAGATAGGGTTAATATAGTTAATATATAATATAATAACTATATTAATTATTAACTATATTAATAATATATATAATATAATAACTATATTAACTATATTAACCCTAATATAATTAGGGTTAATATAGTTAATATAGGTGGCGGCGGTGTAGGGGGTTCAGATTAGGGGTTAATATATTTAATATAGGTGGCGGCGGTGTAGGGGGATTAGATTAGGGGTTAATATATTTAATATAGGTGGCGGCGGTGTAGGGGGATTAGATTACAGGTAAAAGAGTTGATTACTTTGGGACAATGCCCCGCAAAAGGCCCTTTTAAGGGCTGGTAATAGAGCTGGTTACTTTGGGGCAATGCCACGCAAAAGGCCCTTTTCAGGGCTATTTGTAGGGTTAGACTTAGGTTTAGTGGTAGGGAAGTTTTAGTATTTTAGGGGTTAATAAATTTAATATAGGTGGCGGCGGTATAGGGGGATTAGATTAGGAGTTAATAATTTTAATATAGGTGGCGGCGGTGTAAGGGGGTCAGATTAAGATTAGGGGGTAGTACATATAATATAGGTGGCGGCGGTGTAGGGGGCTCACATTAGGGGTTAATATAGTTTAAATAGGTGGTGGCGGTGTAGGGGGATCATATTAAGGGTTAATATAGATTAAATAGGTGGCGGTGGTGTAGGGGGATCATATTAGGGGGTAATTTAGTTTAAATAGGTGGCGGCAGTGTAGGGGGATCATATTAGGGGGTAATATAGTTTAAATAGGTGGCGGCAGTGTAGGGGGATCATATTAGGGGGTAATATAGTTAATGTAGGTGGCGGCGGGGTAGGGGGCTCACATTAGGGGGTAAAACATTTAATGTAGCTGGCGGCGGTGTAGGGGGGTCAGATTAGGGGGTAAGACATATGTAGCTGGCGGCGGGATCCGGGAGCGGCGGTTTAGGGGTTAATATATTTATTATTAGGAGTGAGAGGGGGGATTGCGGATAGAGGGGTATACGTGTCAGGCTATGTTTGGGAGGCGTGTTAGACAGTAACGGGTGATTTTATAACTTAGTCAGTTTTTTATGTGGCGGCAGTTTCTAAAGTGCTGTAAGTCACTGGCGACTCCAGAAATTTGTACTTAGCAAGATTTCTGGACATCGCTAGTTTGTCAGACTTACGGCACTTTAGCATCTGACGGTGCCGTATATAAGATAGCTCGAGTTGCGAGCTGAAACTACGGGCGGCGCAGGTTTCCACGCTTGCGCCGAAACCTGCGCCGTATATAGGATCGCGCCCCAAGTGCTCACTGAAGCACAGTTCCAGAGAGAAGCCAATAGTTCACCCACAAATGGAAAGGATATGGCAGTATCACTTGTACCTAAGATTTATAGTTAACATCGGTTAGCAGCAAACACTATATGTACTAGGACTAAGACCTGAATATCTAGAGCGGATTTTATTGAACACATTGAGGAGTTTAAACACGCAATCTATAAGAAGGCCAGGATAGTATACAATTCCACTCCACACTTTATTCACACATCTATAAAACACATCAGCCAGTGTCTGTTCTGTTTTTAAAGTGTGTGTCACCCTTATTTTAACATTTAAGTAAAAGTTATATTTTAAAACTCTTTTTGGAATTTTCACTGCCCAAGAGTCAGGGCCCAGAGTGCTTTATGTGCATACTTTCCGAGTGGGGGAACTCTGCTTTTTGGCACTAACCCACTTTATGTTCAGATTATCATTTTATGCACTAGCACCATTTCCTCTCAATAGATTTATTATTATCCATACAATATTGCAATATGCAACAGTAAACAAGGGGAAAAGCCCAAGTAGTGCTTGTGGGGTGTAACAAAGCTCCTAGTATATAGTAAGACTATATGGTATATTTTATTTTCCTACCTCATATAATTTTTGTATTTGCTGAGTATAGTACCTTTTTTCTAGATATATAGGGTAAGTTAGACCATATTTAACTTAGGTTAAATATACATATTTAATGGTATGCCATAGTTGGGAATTATCTCTTAGATATGCCACTTTCTATACCAACATCAGGAAATATTTTTTGAGTCCGGTTACCTTCCATTTACTTTGATTTAGATGCGACTTTGGCCATTTCTTCGTATGATTTTCAGAGATGTTATGAGTCCTTAATATATCCATAGTGCAAACCAATAACACATATGTTCCTATTTAGTATAGTATCACCTAGTTTCTGGTTTATATAGCTATGTTAGCTCCCATAATATGTATCCGACAACTATAACCCCCCCAATATTGCTTACCGAATAAGCACAGGAAAATGCATCCTACAAAATTTTTATTATACTTTTTTCCTACCCCCCCCTAAACCTCTCATTAGGCGAAGTTAACGCTACAAGAGTACATAAGAGACCCTAGCTTAATGCGAGAGGGTACAGTTTACTGAGTGGTTTCATTATAGTTGAAGGGGATGTATGACCATAATCATAACGTAAAAACTGCAAAATGAGATGCAGTGCTATTGGCCGATCCTGTTACACAGATTTGCATATTTTTAGACATTCCCACCCTTTAACGTATTGGGTTATTTACTGACAAATCTTATAGGGTGCCCTATTTTGCAACTTCTTTGTTGCTTCAAGAGATCTGTACATCTGGCTGTATGTTAAACGTGAAAAATGTTTTGTTTTATGTGTCTGTTTATATCATCTCAATAAAAAATTATTTACATTTTTTCTTTTTTAATGTCTAAAATGATGGTAGGATAAAAAAAATCTCTATGTGAGGTACAATAAATCACTATCGCCTAGATTACGAGTTTTGCACTAAACAGGGTATGAAACTAAAGCCAAAAAAGTTGCGTTATTTCACTCTCCATAGCGCTGCCATTACGAAGTATTGAAAAGCATCCTTGTGCTGTGTGGTATGGTGCGTTAAACTCCATATCGCACAAAATCCACGGGCTGATTTGACGTGCTCGTGCCCATAGATATTAATGAGGAGAGAGTGTTAGAAAAAAAACTAACAGTGCGGAATGAAAAATCTCTGTAACGCAACCCCATTGATGTCAATGGGGGAAAAAAAGTTACGTTTAAACCTAACAACCTAACATAAACCCATGAAGATAGAAGATGTCCACGAGATGGGTGTCACCGCCTGGATGAAGGCTTCTCGCCGCCTGGATGAAGATGGATGTCTGGACTTCAGGAACCGTGAGTAGATTTTATGGGGTTAGTGTTAGGTTTTTTTTGCTTTTTTTTTGGGTGTTTTTTTTTTTAGATTAGGGATGGGCACTTGTAAAAGAGCTGAATGCCCTTTAAAGGGCAGTGTAAAAGAGCTAAATGCCCTTTTAAGGGCAATGCCCATACATATGTCCCTTTAGGGGCAATGGGTAGTTTAGGATTTTTTAGAGTTAGGTTTTTTATTTTGGGGAGTTGGTTGGGTGGTGGGTTTTACTGTTGGGGGGACTTTGTATTTTTTTACAGGTAAAAGATCTGTTTAACTTAGGGCAATGCCCTACAAACGGCCCTTTTAAGGGCTATTGGTAGTTTATTGTAGGTTAAGGGGTGTTTTTATTTTTGGGGCTTTTTATTTTTATAGGGCTATTAGATTAGGTGTAATTGTTTTTATTTTTGATAATTTCATTTATTATTTTTTGTAAGCTTAGTGTTTTTTATTTTTCGTAATTTAGTGTTTATTATTTTTTGTAATTTTAGATTTTTTTTCCGTAGTGTTAGTTTTTTTTTTTTTTTATTTGAAATTTAGGTTTTTAATTGGTATTTTTTTAATTTTATTAGAATTGTTATGATAGGTTAATTTATAGTTTAAACTTATTTTTTTTTTTAATTTCACAGGTAAGTTTTTATTTATTTTAAGATAGTTATATTGTAATTTTAATTTAAAATTTGGGGGGTGTTAGGTTTAGGGGTTAATAGTTTAATTTAGTGTTTTGCGATGTGGGGGGCGGCGGTCTAGAGGTTAATAGGTTTAGTTTAGTAGTTACGATGTGGGTGGCTGGAGGTTTAGGGGTTAATAGGTATATTTAGGTGTTGCGATGTCGGGGAGCAGCGGATTAGGGGTTAATAACTTTTATTAGTGTCAGCATTGTCGGGGAGCGGCGGTTTAGGGGTTAATATATTTAAATAGCGTCAACGATGTGGGTGGGTGGCAGATTAGGGGTTAATAATTATTTAATAGTCGCAATGTGGGTGGGCAGCAGACTAGGGGTTAATAGGTTTAATATAGTGTTTGCGATGCGGGGGGTGGCGGTTTAAGGGTTAATAGGTAGTTTATGGGTGTTAGTGTACTTTGTAACAGTTTAGTTATGAGTTTTGTTAAACATTTTTGTTTTGCAAAATCCATAACTACTGGTCTCAGATGGCAATATGAATCATGTCGGTATAGGCTGTAACGCAAGCATTTTAGCTGGAAAGCACAACCTGTATTACCGGCGCTAGGAAAATCCCACACAAAAACATTTTTTTGAGTGCGGAATGGACGTTGCTTTACAGGCTAAAATGCTTGCGGTATAGCTATACCGACATGACTTGTAATATGCGTTCCTGGACATTCCAGCGTAATGGCCAATTTTTCAGCGTTAAAAGCGGTAACGCACCATAACGCAAAACTCGTAATCTAGGTTATGTGAAGTACAATCAATCAATAAATTAACTAATAGTCCCAATGTCCAGTAGTGCAAAAGTCCAAATTTCTAAAAAGAAGTTTGAATCCTTGACTGTAAAATCCTAAAGGTAATCTTGGAAGACTCCTAAAAATATCCTGAAAACAGTATAAAACAAAAATGTATCCAAAAAACATAAAAAGTTAAAAATGAAAAGTGTAAAAAGTCCCCAAAAATAATATATATATATATATATATATATATATATATATATATATATATATATATCCTAATGTGTCAGCTCCGTGTGTGTGAATCCGCTATGGAAAACGTAAAAGAGAAGAAAATATACAAACATGCAAAATCTCCTAAAGGGTGGTGACCAAAAAGAGATATGCTTACCAAAAAGGAAACTCGAGCCTCAAATCTCTGTCAACACGTTTTGGCCCAACTTGGGGCCTTTATCAAGACAAAGTGAGGCTGTAGGGAAGTGTGACTTATAAATGTATATGGTCCAATAGGAACTAAGTGACTAATTTGAAAATTGCGCCAAATTTTTTGCTTGTTTGAACCGGAAATTACATCATTACTATGCGACTGGTATTGTGGTGCTCTATTCACCATCTTTGTTATGGGCAATAATATATTAGATAAGGGCAATTTATTGTGGTGCTCTATTCGCCATCTTTGTTATTGGCAATAATATATTAGATAAGGGCAATGATGAAAATTCTATTTTATCTCACTTATAGCATTAATCTTTTCTCTATTAAAGATGTGGCTATGCTAGTCTCCACCTATCACACACAGTACTAGAGTGAATATGTAAAATATTTATTTTAGCTAACCTAGTGAATCTTAAGAGGTGTATATAATAAATAAAATATACAAAATAGTATATAATAAAATAAACCTATGTACATAGATAGGTTATATAAGAGAAAATGGGTTATTTAAATTAACGGAAATAAAGATAAGCGATAATCATCTAGGAGTATTATTGATCAATTATTATAAATCAGAATATAAAGATAATTCAGTTATTCAACAAGTGGATAATAGTAATATACTCCCAGAAAAAAAGTTAATATCAATAAAACGGAGTTAGTATTTAAAATTCATAGAAATATTAGAGAAGATAATAAAAAAGGTGATTCCGATGTATATAAAAAAAAAAAGAATTATACAAAAGCTAATATATGTTATGTATCAAAAAGGTAACAGAACCAAAAGACAAAAAACATCAAACTCCTCTCTAATATGCTCAAGTTTCCTAATTCAGACAGTACAATAATCCAATTTGAATATGAATTAAATTTGACATATGGATAGAAGGTCACAGGGTATGAAATGCTAAAATATATATAGAAATGTATATAGGTAAAATTATGAAAATAAAAATAGGAATGGATTGAGCATGTGTGATATAAATGTATGTTAATATAAGTATAATAATCTAATATCTGGGGGTATACATGAAATTATATAGATATGGCAGGGCGGACTGGGCCGGGGGATAATTGTCCCCCAGGCTGCCCTAAATCATGTTAAAAACGGCTGCTGCTTATTTTTTTTATTGTAATTTTAATAGCGGTCAGCAGTGGAGCAGCCTTTCTCTCTCTATGGCACTGACAGGCCATGTGCTGAGGGGGAAGGGCTTAGGGCAGGCTTTCCTTAGTCAAACAGAGCGCAGTCTCAATGAATGGAGAGGGAAACGCTGCTTGCATCAGTGTGAGCTGCTAGAAGCATGTGTGACCACCTCTATTAACTGATATAGCTGAGATTCACCTGGGTAGCTTCCAGCCAACAACTAAACAGTAAGTACATAAATGTGCTCTCAGCAAGTGGGGTATCTTCAGGGCTGCAGTGAGATCCCCATGTAGAATACAGCTAATACTGTGCAGTGTGCAGCTTTTATTTTAGCTGAAGCCTTGGGATAAGCCCTTTCAGTTTATGTTGTATATTAGCCAACAGTTTTTTACCATTCACAGCAGCAGTATTTGTCACCTATGCATTGCTTTACTATGTGATGTTTTGTTTAACTGTAGTTAACAGTCCCTTGCTAGGCTGCACATTTATATACAGTTCTGCAATGGGAGTTATGTGTACCCCAGGGCTAGTGAGCAGGGCTGCATGGAAATATGGAAGCATACTATCTTTTAAAAGCATTTTGTGTTAGTGTTAATTCAGATAAGCTGTGCCTGTGCTGTTTTATTTTCTAAATTATTTATTTATTGGTTTCTAGGAGGAATTAGCTAAAAAAAAAACAGGCTTCCTGAAGCATTTGTATTAAAGGGACATGAAACCCATCATTTTACTTTATGGTTCAGATAGAGCACACAATTTTAAACAACTTCCCAATTTACTTTTATTATCTAATTTGCTTAGCTCTCTTGGTATCCTTTGAGACAATGACAAGAAGCATATATGCATCCGCTATCTCCCAGTAGTGCATTGCTGCTCCTGAACAAGCACGTAAGCATACAAAACCCAGCTGCTTTTATAGATCACCTTCATGAGAGCTGAATTACAACAGTGCAACTCTTCGTAGGTCCCCCTATCCATTTGTCTCTTAAAAATGACTATTATACCTATGTTTATAGGGCTGTAGAATATGTTGAAGCTCTACAAATAACTAATAATAATAATAGATGCCAAGAGAACAAAGCAAATTTGACAATATAAGTTGTTTAATAGTGATATCGCGAATAGTTTGCCGGCGAATAGTTCCCGGCGAACATAGCTTGTTCGCGTACGCCGCGGCGGGTGAACATATGCGATGTTCGATCCGCCCCCTATTCATCATCATTGAGTAAACTTTGACCCTGTATCTCACAGTCTGCAGACACATTTCAGCCAATCAGCAGCAGACACTCCCTCCCAGACCCTCCCAGCTCCTGGGCAGCAGCCATTTTAGATTCATTCTGATCCTGCATTCTTAGTGAGAGAAGGGATAGTGTAGCTGCTGCTGATTTTATAGGGAAATTGATAGCTAGGCTAGTTATTCAGTGTCCACTACAGTCCTGAAGGACTCATCTGATCTCTGCTGTAAGGACAGCACCCCAAAAAGCCCTTTTTAGGGCTAGAACATGTCATTTTTTTTATTATTATTTTTTTTGCCTGTGTAATTTTGACTGTGAAACATCAGTCTGCTAGTGTAATCTAATTGCAGTTGCCTGCCTGCAGTGCCACCACTCATATCTGTTGTAACAGTAGTGTAAATTTAAAAAAAAAAAACTTTTTTGACTGTGAAACATCAGTCTGCTAGTGTAATCTAATAGCAGTTGCCTGCCTGCCAGCGTGTGTGCCAGGCCCACTTGCCAACTAGTGCCACCACTCATATCTGTTGTAACAGTAGTGTAAATTTTTTTTAAAAAAACTTTTTTGACTGTGAAACATCAGTCTGCTAGTGTAATCTAATAGCAGTTGCCTGCCTGCCAGTGTGTGTGCCAGGCCCACTTGCCAACTAGTGCCACCACTCATATCTGTTGTAACAGTAGTGTAAATTTAAAAAAAAAACTTTTTTGACTGTGAAACATCAGTCTGCTAGTGTAATCTAATTGCAGTTGCCTGCCTGCCAGCGTGTGTGCCAGGCCCACTTGCTAAGTGCCACCACTCATATCTGTTGTAACAGTAGTGTAAATTTAAAAAAAAAAAACTTTTTTGACTGTGAAACATCAGTCTGCTAGTGTAATCTAATTGCAGTTGCCTGCCAGCGTGTGTTCCAGGCCTACTTGCCAACTAGTGCCACCACTCATATCTGTTGTAACAGAAGTGTAAATTAAAAAAACAAAACTTTTTTGACTGTGAAACATCAGTCTGCTAGTGTAATCTAATAGCAGTGGCCTGCCTGCCAGTGTGTGTGCCAGGCCCACTTGCCAACTAGTGCCACCACTCATATCTGTTGTAACAGTAGTGTAAATTTAAAAAAAAAAACTTTTTTGACTGTGAAACATCAGTCTGCTAGTGTAATCTAATTGCAGTTGCCTGCCTGCCAGCGTGTGTGCCAGGCCCACTTGCTAAGTGCCACCACTCATATCTGTTGTAACAGTAGTGTAAATTTTGTAAAAAAAAACTTTTTTGACTGTGAAACATCAGTCTGCTAGTGTAATCTAATTGCAGTTGCCTGCCTGCCAGCGTGTGTTCCAGGCCCACTTGCCAACTAGTGCCACTACTCATATAGGGCTGTAGAATATGTTGAAGCTCTACAAATAACTAATAATAATAATAGATGCCAAGAGAACAAAGCAAATTTGACAATATAAGTTGTTTAATAGTGATATCGCGAATAGTTTGCCGGCGAATAGTTCCCGGCGAACATAGCTTGTTCGCGTACGCCGCGGCGGGTGAACATATGAGATGTTCGATCCGCCCCCTATTCATCATCATTGAGTAAACTTTGACCCTGTATCTCACAGTCTGCAGACACATTTCAGCCAATCAGCAGCAGACACTCCCTCCCAGACCCTACCAGCTCCTGGACAGCAGCCATTTTAGATTCATTCTGATCCTGCATTCTTAGTGAGAGAAGGGATAGTGTAGCTGCTGCTGATTTTATAGGGAAATTGATAGCTAGGCTAGTGTATTCAGTGTCCACTACAGTCCTGAAGGACTCATCTGATCTCTGCTGTAAGGACAGCACCCCAAAAAGCCCTTTTTAGGGCTAGAACATGTCTTTTTTTTTATTATTATTATTTTTGCCTGTGTAATTTTGACTGTGAAACATCAGTCTGCTAGTGTAATCTAATTGCAGTTGCCTGCCTGCAGTGCCACCACTCATATCTGTTGTAACAGTAGTGTAAATTTAAAAAAAAAAAAAACTTTTTTGACTGTGAAACATTAGTCTGCTAGTGTAATCTAATAGCAGTTGCCTGCCTGCCAGCGTGTGTGCCAGGCCCACTTGCTAAGTGCCACCACTCATATCTGTTGTAACAGTAGTGTAAATTTTGTAAAAAAAATCTTTTTTGACTGTGAAACATCAGTCTGCTAGTGTAATCTAATTGCAGTTGCCTGCCTGCCTGCCAGCGTGTGTGCCAGGCCCACTTGCCAACTAGTGCCACCACTCATATCTGTTGTAACAGAAGTGTAAATTTAAAAAAAAAAAACTTTTTTGACTGTGAAACATCAGTCTGCTAGTGTAATCTAATTGCAGTTGCCTGCCTGCGTGTGTGCCAGGCCCACTTGCCAACTAGTGCCACCACTCATATCTGTTGTAACAGTAGTGTAAATTTAAAAAAAAAAAACTTTTTTGACTGTGAAACATCAGTCTGCTAGTGTAATCTAATTGCAATTGCCTGACTGCCAGCGTGTGTGCCAGGCCCACTTGCTAAGTGCCACCACTCATATCTGTTGTAACAGTAGTGTAAATTTTGTAAAAAAAAAAGTTTTTTGACTGTGAAACATCAGTCTGCTAGTGTAATCTAATTGCAGTTGCCTGCCTGCCAGCGTGTGTGCCAGGCCCACTTGCCAACTAGTGCCACCACTCATATCTGTTGTAACAGAAGTGTAAATTTAAAAAAAAAACTTTTTTGACTGTGAAACATCAGTCTGCTAGTGTAATCTAATTGCAGTTGCCTGCCAGCGTGTGTGCCAGGCCCACTTGCCAACTAGTGCCACCACTCATATCTGTTGTAACAGTAGTGTAAATTTTTTTAAAAAAAAACTTTTTTGACTGTGAAACATCAGTCTGCTAGTGTAATCTAATAGCAGTTGCCTGCCTGCCTGCCAGCGTGTGTGCCAGGCCCACTTGCCAACTAGTGCCACCACTCATATCTGTTGTAACAGTAGTGTAAATTTTTTTAAAAAAAACTTTTTTGACTGTGAAACATGTCTGCTAGTGTAATCTAATAGCAGTTGCCTGCCTGCCTGCCAGTGTGTGTGCCAGGCCCACTTGCCAACTAGTGCCACCACTCATTTCTGTTTTAACAGTAGTGTAAATTTAAAAAAACAAACTTTTTTGACTGTGAAACATCAGTCTGCTAGTGTAATCTAATTGCAGTTGCCTGCCTGTCAGCGTGTGTGCCAGGCCCACTTGCTAAGTGCCACCACTCATATCTGTTGTAACAGTAGTGTAAATTTAAAAAAAACAAACTTTTTTGACTGTGAAACATCAGTCTGCTAGTGTAATCTAATTGCAGTTGCCTGCCTGCCAGCGTGTGTTCCAGGCCCACTTGCCAACTAGTGCCACCACTCATATCTGTTGTAACAGAAGTGTAAATTTAAAAAAAAAACTTTTTTGACTGTGAAACATCAGTCTGCTAGTGTAATCTAATAGCAGTGGCCTGCCTGCCAGTGTGTGTGCCAGGCCCACTTGCCAACTAGTGCCACCACTCATATCTGTTGTAACAGTAGTGTAAATTTAAAAAAAAAAACTTACACTACACTACCTGAACGATACAACATTATACCTGATGTTTTAAAGCACGTTATTCCAAACAATTTAGGAATTTTAGGTGATTTATGCCCTTTATGGATTAAAAACAGACTCTGCATCAACTATGTAATTTTCAATGAGAGTTTTGCCATGGATCCCCCTCCGGCATGCCACAGTCCAGGTGTTAGTCCCCTTGAAACAACTTTTCCATCACTTTTGTGGCCAGAAAGAGTCCCTGTGGGTTTTAAAATTTGCCTGCCTATTGAAGTCAATGGCGGTTCGCCCGTTCGCAAACTTTTTTGGAAGTTCACGTTCGCTGTTCGCGAACGCAAAATTTTAGATTCGCAACATCACTATTGTTTAAATCGTAAACTCTATCTGAATTGTGAAAGAAAAAAATTGGGTTTCGTGTCCCTTTCATGTATTATGATAAAACTAAATGACTCTTATTTACTATATGTAAATTAAATAAATATTAGAAAGTCTTTTATTTTCCCTTTGCTAGACCCTACCTTGACATGGTGGCAGGCTTGATATTTTTTTTGGCCAAAGTATGAATATGGTGTAGGGGCCCTGGACACTGCTTTAGTAAGGGGCCCCAAAATTTCTAGTGGCGGACATGCATATTACCCAGCACTATGGCGCCAACCTCGGGGTAGTAGCGCTGGTGTGGGATGCAGTGAGTACTTTGTATTTACATTCATATATTATTTACTGTTTATTAGGTTAGACTACATGTGGGGCTCCTCTTTGTGTCTCATTGGCATCCAGTGATTGTAGCAGTCAAGGTGTTAATACGAGAGATCAGTAATTTAAATATGAAAGAAACATGGTTTGAGATGTACATGAGGGCTGCACACACTCCATGCAGCATGAAAAATAATAGGTAACGTGTGATCGCTCTAACTGTAGCTTATTTCGCTTAGAAGAAATTTTAGATTTTTTTTATTTCGTTGTGAATCCGGTGTGTACAGACCTTCAATTCTACCAGCCTACATGGTCACCGTATTTTTAAAGAGGCAATGAATGTGCTAAAAAAACATTTTAAAAAAAATCAGTGGTTTAAAATCATTGCAGAAAAAACTGCTCAAAAGCTTTTCTTTAACCCCTGAAAAAAATCCCCTGGCTGGCACATTCCGACAGCTCACATTTTTTAAGGAATGTAAACACTTTGAAATTACAATACAACATTTTAAATACAGTCTAGTAAAACACATTTGCAATAAACATTCATTATTTTGCACCCTTTTCTGCAATTAGACTTTGAAAACGAAGTTTTTTTCTAATTCCAAGAATTGGAAGTGAACATGCACTTGGCTTCAGTAAAGATTATACCTACTGGCTGTGGGTCCTGCTGGGTATGGGTCCTGCTGTGGCCTGTGGTGGGTTCTGCTGGCTATAGGTCCTGCAGTGGGTCATGCTGTGGCCTGTGGTGGGTCCTTTAGGCTGTGGGTCCTTCTGGCTATGGGTCCTGCTGGCAGTGGCCTGCTGTGGGTCCTGTCGCTGTGAGCTGATTTATTGGTGCAATGGGCCACTTGACTGGATCTGCCACCTAGGCCTAAGGCTGCCAGCGCTCCCCTGCTGTGGGTGTCACTAATATAGACTGTCTATATGTCAAAAAAGAGTTATTTTATTAACTGAAACAAGCTGTCTATTGCCTATCTAGCATAACCTATCTTAGGAGTTAGTACAAACTATACATACAACCTATATGGTCAATCTAGACTGACATAGACAAATGGAGGACTGCTATCGTGACATTAAAGGGACAGTCAAGTCCAAAAAAACCTTTCATGTTTCAAATAAGGCATGTAATTTTAAACAACTTTCCAATTTACTTTTATCACCAACTTTGCTTTGTTCTCTTGGTATTCTTAGTTGAAAGCTAAACCTAGGAAGGCTCATTTGATCATTTCTAAGCCCTTGAAGGCCGCCTCTAATCACATGCTTTTGTATTTGCTTTTCACAACAGGGGAGAGCTAGCTCCTGTAAGCCATATAGATAACATTGTGAGGACACCTGTGAATTGTGGCAGACACTGCACTAATTGGCTAAAATGAAAGTCAATAGATAATAAATAAAATGTCATGTGATCAGGGGGATGTCAGAAGATGTTTAGATAACATGTTTAGATAATCACAGAGCTAAAAGGTATATTAATATAACCGTGGTGGCTGTGCAAAACTGGGGAATGGGTAATAAAATTATTATCTATCTTTTAAAACAACAAAAATTCTGGTGTTGACTATCCCTTTAAAAGCAAATAAAAAAGCAGAGGGATGGGGAAATTGAAAAATAGAAAACAATATATGGGGAGGGGGGGTTAATGGAGCAGGTGTATTACTTCAAAATCGACATTAAGAACCTTGGGGTGAATGCAATCCAATTGAAATATCCATTTGGATTCAACCTGAAGGAGTCTTTCCACTGCATCCCCTCCAATCTATTGGCAATTTATAAATTCCCATATATTTAAAAGTGAGGTCACTACCTTTGGTTTTTTTCCTTAAAATGTTTATACAGGTATATTGGGAGGTCTTCCTTTTTCCATTTGATCTGAAGGAGATGCTCCCTTATTCTGTCTCTAAGCTTGGGTGAAGTTTGATCAACATATTGGAGCCCATATCCGCATTGCTATCTGAACATCTGATCATATCTGTCATCGTAAATTTCTCACTTGTGGTTTTTGATACAAATATGTCAGCTTTTTTGCCACGTTGACAAGCTTTGCACAGATGGCATGTAAAAAAAAAACTTTTATTTTATTCCCTCTGATTTCTAAGGTGTTAGTGTGTTTCTTAGGATTCGGTATAGTAGGGGCCAATATAGTCTTGCACACTTTTTTTTATATATATAGATAAATTGGGGTCTATCTATAAGTTTCTTCCCGATTACATCGTCATCTTTGAGTAAATACCAATGTTTATTGATTTTTCTTTCTACAACATTCTTATTCTCATTATATTGAGTTGAAACGGTCAGGATCTGTTTGTTTTGATTTATATGTTAACATGGAATCTGTATTCATATTCTCCACTGTATTGATAGTGTCATTAATATGGTTCTCATCATAACGTCTCTCGACAAATCTGTTTTTTAAAAGGGAAGATTGTATAGACCAGCTTGCTTCATCAGAACAGTTTTTTCTTACCCGCATAAACTGGCCTTTTGGGATATTTGATAACCACTTAGTGTGGTGGCAGCTGGTTTTATATACATATAATTATTACAATCTACCTCTTTGAAATATGTGGATGTGTTAAATCTGCCATTTTTTATACGAATGTCAAAATAGGCGTCACTGCTGAGCCTGCAGACCTATAGTGCTGATGGTGGTGCGGAGCAGCCAGTAGACTAATCATGTGAGAGTGTAGTACAGCTGGATAAACAAGGTGCAATCTTCACTCACAGACTGGCTCTTTGCATAAGAAACCCACCAAATAGAAATGACACCTTGTGTTTGACTGCACGCATAACGGAAGACTGTATATAACTATTTCCTAGTCACGAAGTCATATGGCATACTGTTTATTTCCCTAGAGAAAAATCACATCATTTTATGCTTCAAGAACATAGTTTGTTGGGTGTAAAGATGGTCTGTGGTGACACCGCTAGGAGGTCTGTGTTGTGTGTCACTGACTCACTGTCTCTCTAAGCACCACCGAAGCTGATGTCCAACAAATAGAGAGCCGCTGCCTGGAAAGTGACATCAAGGGTCATGGGTGCGCAGTGAGCTATATACACACAGCAGCCTCAGCATGACCATCACTTGTAGCACACATGGAGAAGTTGAAGGAGCCTTAAAAAAGAAAGAAGGAACCAGAACTTTCCTCACCAGTCCGGTCACCAGTGTCATTGTGGAGAGAGATAATTAGAGTCTTGCCTGAGTTGCCTCATAGTTGGCACAAAACTCAATGCATGACATTGAGGATTATGTTAGCTTGAAGGATGATATAGTTCATACCTTTCAAAAAGTGAGATACAGGGGGGCAGATACGTTTGGTTTAAGGCCAGGATACATGAGCCTTATGTAGAGTCAGGTGTGAATTATAGTTGGCACAAAAGAGACTTCAGGGTACATGAGAGTGGGGTAAGATATACCTCATATATTCTTTGTGAACATCACTTACCAGACCAGTCTCATAGGCCCAATGTCCATTTTATGACTGCTATCTATCATACTCTTAACCAAAAAAAGCTATGGTCCCTACAACCTCTATATATCAGCTGTATGTCCACCCTGCATGCATGCCTCCCTGATTCTGCATTTGTCCATTTTACTCTCATGTTAGATGTTTATATAAATGTATTTATTATTTTTCTAGATTGAGGAGTAAATGACCCTATTTGTAGGCCTAAAGTGTTACTTCTTTTGAAAAGTTTGAGGTAACTTTTTGATCTAAGGGATGTGTGGTACCATCTCAGATTTTATCTGTGCAATGCCTAGGTTTGAAACCTAGCTTGAAGATATCCTGTATTCTATAGTCTTCTAGCTGTTTTTGCAACTGGATACAGTTTGCCATCTCTATTTTTAAAAATGCAGGATCTCTTTGATGCATGTTGGATTTTATGTACCTGGTGAGTGTATTTGTGTATGTAAGAGAGTGTGTGTGCTAGTGTGTGAGTTTGTTAGTGTGTTTGTGTGAGAGAAAATGTTTAAAGGGACACTGAACCCAAATTTTTTCTTTTGTGATTCAGATATAGAGCATGCAATTTTAAGCAACCTTCTAATTTACTCCTATTATCAATTTGTCTTCGTTCTCTTGCTATCTTTATTTGAAAAAGAAGGCATCTAAACTTTTTTGGTTCAGAACTCTGGACAGCATTTTTTTTATTGGTGGATGAATTTATCCACCAATCAGCAAGAACAACCCAGGTTGTTCACCAAAAATAGGCCGGCATCTAAACTTACATTCTTGCATTTCAAATAAAGATACCAAGAGAATGAAGAAAATTTGATAATAGGAGTAAATTAGAAAGTTGCTTAAAATGTCATGCTTTATCTGAATCACAAAAGAGAAAAATTTGGGTTCAGTGTCCCTTTAAGAGAGAGAGAGAGTGTGTGTTTGTGAATGTGTGAGAGAATGTGTGTATGTGTGAGTGTGAATATCTATGTGTGAGGTTGTGTTTTTGTGCTAGTGCATAGTTTGTACTCAGCAGAAAACGTTGTTCTGTGCACGGCCTGAACTAAAGGTGGCAACTCTATGCCACGCCCACACCCACACCCGCCTATACCTGGACAGTTTTTTGGGGTTTTTAGAAAATAAAATATTTCAGTAAAAGCAGCTATGCATAATTTTTCACACTATGGTTTGTGTGAAACTGCAGTAAAACAGTGAAAGTATCAATGAACAACATAAAACATAATTTATGCTTACCTGATAAATTCCTTTCTTCTGTAGTGTGATCAGTCCACGGGTCATCATTACTTCTGGGATATTACTCCTCCCCAACAGGAAGTGCAAGAGGATTCACCCAGCAGAGCTGCATATAGCTCCTCCCCTCTACGTCACTCCCAGTCATTCGACCAAGGACCAACGAGAAAGGAAAAGCCAAGGGTGAAGTGGTGACTGGAGTATAAATTAAAAAATATTTACCTGCCTTAAAAACAGGGCGGGCCGTGGACTGATCACACTACAGAAGAAAGGAATTTATCAGGTAAGCATAAATTATGTTTTCTTCTGTTAAGTGTGATCAGTCCACGGGTCATCATTACTTCTGGGATACCAATACCAAAGCAAAAGTACACGGATGACGGGAGGGATAGGCAGGCTCTTTATACAGAAGGAACCACTGCCTGAAGAACCTTTCTCCCAAAAATAGCCTCCGATGAAGCAAAAGTGTCAAATTTGTAAAATTTGGAAAAAGTATGAAGCGAAGACCAAGTTGCAGCCTTGCAAATCTGTTCAACAGAGGCCTCATTCTTGAAGGCCCAAGTGGAAGCCACAGCTCTAGTAGAATGAGCTGTAATTCTTTCAGGAGGCTGCTGTCCAGCAGTCTCATA